>NC_058131.1:625469926-625530607 GCF_016433145.1 Gracilinanus agilis
AGAGAGAGAGAGATAAAAAGAGAGAGAGAGAGAGAGAGAGAGAGAGAGAGAGAGAGAGAGAGAGAGAGAGAAGGGGTACTAGGCTATTTCACATTTTTAAAAGTGACCGACAAAGGCTTGATTGATATATCTATCGATCAATTACCAAGCATTTGTTAAGTGACTACTGTATTCCAAGCACTATGCTAAACACTGGGGAAACAAAAACAAGACTGAAATAATATTTTCATTAAGTAGCTTACATTTAATTAGGGAAACAATTTGTAGTTGTCTGAATATACATATATTTATATGCACACACATATATACATTCATATATACAAATATGTCTATATGTACATGCATATGCATATCTATGTAAATACCAGGTAATTTGGGCAAGGCAAATAGCAACAGCTTGGGGATCAAGAAAGGACTAAGGCAGGAAACTCAGCTTCAGCTGAGATTTAAAGGAAACTTGGAATTTGAAGGCATGGAGGAAAATAGAAAATATACCCCAGGCATGGGGAGCACTCTATGATACTAGATATCGAATATTGTATATGGAGAACACTAAGCAGGCCAGTTTAGCAGGACTGTAAAGTGTGGGAAGAGGAGTGATATATGTAATAATTTTGCAAAGGTAGTTTGGAGCCAGATTGTAAAGGGCCTTAAATACCAAACAAAGGAGTTTGTATTTTGCCTAAATATTTTAAGCACTAAGTTTTCAGATGATACAGAGCTGAGAGGCAAACCTAAAACACTGGATGATACAATCAAGATCCAAATGGTTCTTGACAAATTAGCACATTGGGCCCAATCAAGTAACAGGCAATCAATAGGGATAAGTGTAAAGTCTTAATCTTGGGTTAAAAAAATAAATTCAGAAACACAGAAGCACAATATTTTATACATCGTATAAGTACAAGTAGTTATCATAATTTACCTGAAAAAGAACTAAAGATTTTAATAGCCTTTGAGCTAACACCAATTCTGTGTGATCTGGCAGCCAAAAAGACGGATTACTTTTTTTAACGATTTTCATGTGAATTTAGAAAAGCCTATTGTCTAGGTCTAAGAATATTGTCAATGATAGTTCTATTGTACCCAGTTCAAGTCAAACAAAATTTACAATATTGTGCTAGGAACACTGTGTGCCATTTTAGGATTGATAGAAATAAGCTGAGGGTATCCAGAAGACATAAATGAGAAGATGGAAAGCCTTGAGTTCATGTCACACGGCTCTAACCAAAGTAATCTAGGAAGGCCCCTCTCCAAGTTTTCGGTGCTCAGAGACACTTTATGAAGTTGCACATATGCGCTCTGGCTTTGCTGAAGACCTTGGATTGATAAGGCCATGCCTTATTGATCGCTGTGTCTGGGAGACTACTCCAAAGATGACTGGGGACTGAGCCAAGAAGAACCATCCCCTCAGTAGGTTATAAAAAGAAGGAAGAGAAAAACAAAAACCTCTTTTGTATCCCTCATCATTTTGATGCAATAGGTTTGGGACTCTTCCAGCTCTCCCTTAGATTCCAGGCAGAGTGGGAGGGAATTTCTCTCCTTCCTCTCCTCTCCCTAGAATAATGGTGCCAAGAGGACATGTCAGCAAGAGCGTACACTAGCCTACTTGAGCCTGACATTGGATCTATGGTCCCTGCCTGCTTCTTCTGATTAGTGTTTCTTCCCCTGAGCACAGGCCACTGAATAGAAATCTGGGGAAACAGCTAATTCTTACCTTATGTTTACCTTATGAGTTTAAGAGTTCCTGAGTCCCTGAACCATTCTTGCAACTCCAGAGGGAAGATGGTCACCCCCACGAAGATGCTGCTGCTGAAAACACCAAGAAAGTCCAAGCCATTCTCCAATTGCCCAGAAGACTTGATTTTGTGAGTCATATAGACAAAGAAAGGGAAATATTTCTTCAGCAGTCCCACAAAGTGTCTTCGCTTCTAGGGAGAGGTGTGATGAGTTATTGTTTTCTGTTTTCAGTATTTGTCTATTTGAGTTTATGAGACTGTGGCATTTTAAGCATTTCTTTTGTGATGAAGGAAATACAGGTATCCCTTCCACATCACAATTTTCCCCATTGTGTTTTTGATATATCGCAGGTGAGTATAATGAATTAAATGGGATTTGGGAGGAGTTTTGCAGAATTCACAGATGACATACTAAGGCCAACAAATGATATGAAAAAAGTTTAAAAACTATACAGCCTAAAACCAAATACTTAACCCAAATTTTACAATAAGGTAATATAAACACCCCATAAAAGAAAAAAAAAATTAGACTTCTTCTCTGGTATGAAGAGAAGGCCAAAAATTTTTACATGGGCCTTCCAGATCACAGAATCTGCACTCTTTACCCCCACAATGTAGAAAGGATTCCTGTACTATACTATACCCAATACCTATTTCATTTATCGAGTATTTTTTTAAAGCAACTTTCTTAAAGGGTTATACCAAATTTTTGTTTTTGAAAGTTTTTCCTGTTGTAGGGGGTATAAAGAACTAGAGATAAGAAATTGCCTCAATCCTCTCTTTTTTGGGGGGGTTGGGAGGAAGGAGAATCAAGACTGAAACCAGGCTATGAAATTCCAGATCAAGAGTCTCCTTTCTAGGAAGGGCCCCCAGGCCACATACAACACATTAAGATTGGTTGAGTTCACTTCAAATATTTGAAAAAACATCATATATAAAAGGGACTGGATTTATTCTCCTTAGCCCCAGAGGGAAGATCTAGATATAATGGCTAAAAATTACACAAGTATATTCATGGCTGATGTACAAAACAAAAACCAGCAAATCAAAACAACATCCTAATAATTAGTGCTGCCCAAAACTATAAAGGGCTCACCAGAAGTTGGTGGGTTATTCTTCACTAGAGATTTTTAGGCAAAAGCTGGATGATTATATTTCCCCATTTGTTATTCAGATGTAGAATGAACTAGATAGCCTCAGAGACCCCCTCCAACTCTAAGATTCTTTGATTCTATGATTTTTAGAGAATTTCTTTTTTTTTTCCTAGTGAATTTTTTAGAGAATATTCTAATCACAATTCTACCATTCACTACCTGTTCTGCCTTGAACAAGGTACTTAATCTCCCTATACCTCTTTGGTTATCTGTAAAATGGTGGGTAGGATTAGAGGACCTCTTAAGGTCTCTTGCAGGTTTGAATCTCTGATCCTAGCATGAGGCGAACTCTAAAAACTTCCAGTTCTACATTAATGAGATGATGACAAAATGAACCCAAATGGTCAATGAGAAAAAGGAAGACATCAAAGATAAGTAGAAAGTTGTTTGATTGATTTTTAAAGTGAGACTTTGAGTGAATGATGGTAACAATGAAGAAAATATTTAAGACAAAAAGGAGTAGGTTTTTAGAAGAAAGTTAAATTCACCTTTGGATATATTGACTTTGAGATGCTAGCAAGGCATTTAGACATGGATGGATCTTGTAGGTGGTCAGAAATATGGATCTGGAGTTGAAAGAAGTTAGGACTGAATTTATAGAACTGAATATTATCTGCATGAAAGGAGATAACAAGCTGTAGGAATGAATATGATTGCCAAGGGAAAAAGGGTAGAGAGAGATGAACATACAGGCTGATGTTTTAGAACCTTGGGGAACAGCAGCAAAAAGGGCAGAAAGCCTTCAGGCAAACACAGATATGTCATTGAGGAAAGAGTACAAGGAGATTGCACTATCTTGGACACTATGGAAGGCCAGAGTATTCAAAGGTGATAATAATAATGTGGATAAGTCAAGGAGGATGAAGACTAAAAATAAAGACCACTGGATTTGGCAATAATCAAGTCAAGTGACTTTCTGGAGAGTTGATAGAGTCAGGAGTCAGATTACAGCAGGTGGAAGAGTGAGTGGCTGATGAGGAAGTGGAGATGTGTAATTTGGGAATAAAAGGTAAAAGGGATCTAACTCAGTGGTTTAAAAAAAAAAGAATAAAAGAGTTGAAGAAAGAAGTTTCGTGTTTGTGTGTCTATATTTGAATCTGTGTGATTTTTTTTCCGTAGGACTGGGGAAACCTGAATATCTCTATAGACAGATGGTAAGGAGCCAGGAAAGAGGAAGGAATTTATAACACATGAGAAGGGGAAGAGTAATTAATAGGCAAACTGAGATAATTTGCATCTTAATGAATACTGATTTGCATAGTTGCTAAAGCTAAAATTTTCTCCAAATCATCAATGTACAAATTCCATAAGCTCAATAAATATGTGCTCTTGTTTTCAAAGAAGAAACTGTGTGAGTTTCTGGGAACATCATGGCCCAAATTTAAAGAGCCTGAGTTCACAAGACTCCTGGAACATGGGAAAAGAACAAGTCCAAAGAAGGAGACTTAGAGACCATCTCTTCCAAAACCTTCATTTTATAGATACAGATACTAAAGCCTAGGGAAGCAAAACAACTTATCCAAGGTCACACAGGCAGTAAAAAAACAGAACTCCTGGTGTCTTGAGTCTAGATGGATTTCTTTTTCCATTCTACCACACACGCTTTACAACAATAGCAACAATGATGATAATAATAACAATCATAATAATGATAAAAGTTAACATTTATATACAATGTATATAAAATATATACAATCTATATACAATCATAATAAGAATAAAAAATAAGAATAACAGCTAACATTTATATAATTTATATACAATTATCTCATTTTATCTTCACAACAAGCCTGGGGGAAGTAGGTGCTATTATTATCCCTATTTTACAGAAAAGGATACTGAGACTTAGAAAGATCAAATGTCAATTTAATTGGAAGAAATAGAACTAGATCCTATATTCCAAGGCTCCACCAGGAGTGATTCTTTCCACTAGGATGCATTCTTTCTACCACAGCCTGTTATTTCCCCCCCACCCCCCCCCACCCCGGACTTCAGTTTCATCCTCTATAAAATAAGGGAGTTGGTCAGGAAGAACTCTAACATTCTATGGTTCTGTGATTACTCATTTGCCAAATACATTAAAAGCTAATTTCCCTGACATTTCTTCCCACCTCTGCCAAAATAAATAAATAAGGCTTCTCTTAGAGATCCTTCCCAAATTTAAGGCTTAGCTATTTAGGAAAAGGGGGAAAGAGAATGCTGTATTCTTTTCTGGGAGCCACAACTTGGCATTTTCCTGTATTCTTTGTGCTGTCTCTTCAAAGCTGAGCCACAAAAGTGCTAGGTGGTGGGGATGATGAGAAAAGAGGGAAACCAAGCTAACTCCTTTGAAACAGAAATTCCCCAGAAGTTCCAAAGAGCCTGTGTCCAGAGGGAACTTAAACTTTAAATTATTTGTACTGGGACAGCTCTAACACTTGTTGGCAGAGACTTCCTCTCCCAGTAACATTCATCTTTCTCAGGATCTCTGTTCAGCTGAAAAAGAAAAGTTTAAAAACAAAACCCACAGCTTACAACCTGGATAAGGAGAGTTTGTGTGTGTGTGTGTGTGTGTGTGTGTGTGTGTGTGTGTGTGTGTGTCCCTGATAAGAGCAACCTTCTGCTAATTGCTGCATCCTGTTCTAGATGTCCCCACCTCCACTCCCTACCACCACCAAATCCCCCCCTCCCTATTCATACTTCCTATTGAAGATTATGAATAAACAGCCCACAGGAGAATATGATTATCCTCTGGAGAAACAAACTGCTCTTAAAACATGAGTGTCATTCAGACTACAGTCAGAATGCAAATCCCACTAATCAGGATTCAGGAACATCAAAGACTGCTGCTTGCTAAGTATGGTGGACACCCCTGCTAATAACTGACCCCATCTCTATTTCTATGTCCCTTCCCTGCCCACCTCCCCAACTCCATCAAACATTACACACATTTTCTATTGAGGATCTCCAAGAGGGAAAGCGGGTCATCCCCAGACACTGTACCATCTGTTGTCAATGATGATGGATTTTACACATTAGTAATTAAAATCCTTTGGATGGAGTCCAAGATATACCCACCTTCAATTCAGTTCAATTCAATTTAATTCAACACATATTAATTATATTTGTGGATGGCAAAACTCTGTGGAAAGTACTGTCTTAGCTGCTGAGGATAGAAAGATGAAAAATGACGGTTCCTGCCTTCTAGGAGATTCTATAGCGACAGAAGAATAGGCCACGTATTTAAGTATGTATAATACAAGGAAGAGTAGGATTGTTTACAAAGTTCTACAGACAAATTTTGTGAAGAAGAAAACACTTTCAGCAGGATAGCAAAATGGCTAGAGTGCTGGACTTTGAGTCAGGAAGACTTAAGTTTGAATCCTGTCTCAGACATATGACCCTGGGCAAGTCATTTTGCCTCTGTCTGCTTCAGTTTTTCAACAGTGAAAGGAGGAGGATAACAGTAGCACCTACCTCATAGGCTTGTTGTAAGGATCAAATGCAAAGTGCATTAGAAACCTTAAGGTACTATAAAAATGTAAGCTATTATTATTGTTGTAGTTGTTTTCCACAGAGATATTATATCTCTAGGGGAGCTGTGTGAGAATTCTAGGGAGAGAGAAGACTTCTAAGCTCTGTAGTACCAAGCATTGTGAACCAGCCAAATGTGTATCCTACACTACCGTTGTATGATGAAAACGCTGGATGTAACTCATTCCCAAATGCTTCCTGTGGGAAGCATACCTACCTATGGCCAATAATCTACTCTCAACTATCTTAGCAATTAAGGATTAGAAGGATTGTGGGATTACAGATAATAAAGGTATGTAAAAAACAAAAAAACAAGATTATTAAGCTCCATGTTATTTTGTAACTGGGTTGCCTTTGGTATTAAATAATGTAGATGAGATGTCCCAAACTGCTCTGGGACTGCTTTAGCTGCCCTGGTCAGAAGAATAAAAGTTTTGTGCTTAATAGGCTTGTTAAAGTCTCTTACTCACTCTCCTGCCCAAGCTTGTTAAAATGATGGCAGGCCAAAAGTTCAATGACATCATTTTTTTTTTGTTGTTTATATATCTACCTATGCAATGCAAGTAATGATTCCAGAAAGAAGTCGGGCAGGGCAAATGTGAGTGATTTTCTTTATTGTATTTAATTTTCAAGGTTGGCTTAGAAGATTTCGACTAATAGTTTTGGGGGAAAAGGAGTGGGTGGGCAAGAGGCAGGACCAGACTTGTGATTTCGTTGATATGGTGAAATTTCCAATGTCAAGATATCCTCTACTGATGCAGATTGGCAGTCCATCTGTAAATTGTGGACATGGAGAATTTCCTGGGTTCTCTAAAAGGTTCAGTGACTAGCCTATGACCATTCTGCCAATATATATCAGGGACAAAGATTAAACCCAGATTTCCCTAACTTTGAGGCTACACCACATAGCCTTTTTTCTCTTGAAAAATCCTCCTTCTAACAGTATGAGCTCATCCCAGGACTGGAATTTAGGTTCCAATAATGCAGAGTCTAGGCTTCTAATTCACCTCAGTTTAATTCAGGCAACATTTATTAGACTATTACTATATTTGAGGTACTAGGTTGGGCTCTCAGGAATCAAAGACAAAAATTAACCTTTCTTGACTTCAAGGAGCTTACATTCTTCTGGAGGGAAATAATCTGTAAGTACTTACAAAGTATTTGTATGGATGTGTGTTATAGATACAAGCTATAAAAATATATATATAATAAATATACACATTATTGTGTATGTGTGTGCATTGTGTATGATATAGCTATTTACCTATAATAACCTATTTATTATATATGCTTTATATCATTTATAATATACTGACATGTATTTTATAATATATACTTGTTATGTATCTTTTATAAAATATATAACAGTGTAACTTATTCTATGTCAAATACAATATAGTAAAATGTGGTATATGATGTAATATAACTAATATATTATAATAATTATATTTAATGTATATACATACATATATACACAAACACAAATGTGTATGTGTTTGTGTGTGTGTATGTTATTTAACTAACGCTCCCTTTGGAAATGTGTATGTGTTTGTGTGTGTGTATGTTATTTAACTAACGCTCCCTTTGGCCTGTTCCTCCAACCAGCTGGTGTTGGAACTCCTGGTATCCATCCCCAGAAGTTTTCTACTTTGTGTTCTAGGTGTAATCCTATGGGTCTACACTGGTGGGTTTCTGATTATCAATCAGACAGTAGACTCACTTAGCAAAGGCATTTACTAAGATGGAATAGTAAAAAACAGTACCCATGAAATATTACTTCCTTCTATGTAGGTGCAGTCTTGTCCCAGTAATTACAGAAAATGGCAAATGTACAAGTATCCTGAATCACAATATTTCTCCTCTATGTGGTGGGGAGGGAGAAACTTGAGCTTCTTTCGTGCCTCCAGGAAACACTTTTTAAAACTTGATTTCATCAATGTGGATACCACCTCTGCTGATGCAGATCACAACTCTCTGAGCCCTGAGAGATGATCTTCAAAAACAGTAACTTAAATCAGAGGATCTGGTGTCAAATCCTCTGTCTGGTACTCTGTTATCTGCACAAGTCTCTTGATTTCCCTGGGTCTTCCTCTCATCAACAAAATGAGGATTTAGTTGGCCTCTGAGCTTTCTTCCACTTCTAGAGCTATATGATTGATGATGCTAATGATGATAGTTGCTATGAACCAAAATATTGTCATTTGAAGCCCAGTAATCTGAAGAAGCCCTCCAAATTTATGTAGTCTGGGATTTCTATGACATAAATCTGTTGAACAATTTGCCATCATGACCGCACTTGGAGACATGGCAGTTTGGGAAAATCCACCAGAACTTATGTTCTGGTATTATTACCTCTATCCATAATGAAGCATTGGAGTCGAGTTTTAGAGGTGATAGGCACCAAAAAAGAATGCAGGTTATAGTAATTTGAAAAAGTAATTTCTCTGAGACCAGAGTTAATAATAATAATAGTTATGATGATCATTTCAGTACAACTCATGTTTATACTGTGCCTTATATATAACTACTATATAGGTAAAAATTAATTTTATGTTCATTATTTCACTTCATCCTCTGAGTTAATAATATTTATAGAATGAAAAGTGTATTACATGCTATAATATTGCTCATTTCGGGCCTGTAGGATATCTCCTCAGGTCCTTGTGGTTCTCTCTTCTGATGCTTTAATGGGCAAGGGGTCACATAAAATGAAAAGTCAGGAAGGACATCACAATTCTTCCAAGACCCCAAGGAGGAAAAATCTTAGCATTTAGGCAGAGGTTGGCTCTCTGCCTTAGCTTACATTTATATTTATATCTCGCTAACCCCTGGTTTCTTTTCTGTTGAGGAAAAATTCAGGTTACTACAAATATTTGGGCAATGAAGCAGTAGCAGATGTTACAGTGTCTGTTAATAGACAGGCACCAGGAGGGGAAGTTGGGCAAAGATCAGACCTTTTCTTAGAACTTCTCTCAGTCCTTGAGGAGATGGGTACAACAGAGGGCACTCGCTTGAGTTTTCTGCTTCAGGATACGCATAGGGTTAATGGCGTTCCTTGACATAACTTAGCCCCACTTTCTCTTTCTCCTTTCAAAGGAGTTGCCCGTGCTGCTGATTCTTTCATGCTCAGTTTTTGATGTCTCTACTCCTATCTCTCTGCTGCCACATCTTTGAAATCTCTCATTATTCTGAACTAGGAGTTCTGAAACTCCTTTTATATGGACTCCTCAGGACATGACCAGATCCCTCACCCAATCAGAAAAGAATTCCTATTGCACCTAACTGAAATGTCTTTGATTGATTCAAGGAATTATTCAGACCTTATCCATCCCTAGTGAACAGTCAAGTTATGGTCTCTCCTGTTAAATGTATCAAGGCTTAGCACCTTAATGCTTACTTTAAATGGAGTGTTTATTTGATTAATACCTTTACATATGGGTAATTCCATTTAGACCTCACAACAACTCTATGAGAGAGGCACTACAGGTATTATAATCCCACACTTCACAAATGAGGAAATGAGAATCAGAGACTTTAAGACACAGGTGAGATTTCAATATAGATCTTCCCATCTCCAGCATCAGTATTCTAGACACTAAGCCAGTCTATCTCTTTAGTAGTATAAGCACTATAATTATTATTTTTATATATAAGGAAAATGGGCTTGGAGAGGTGCTATTGATTATGCTGATGTAGCAGTATTATGATATGGGTAATATTGTTGTCCTGGGAGTAAAAGACTTAATCAGTCCTTTTTTCTGCCTCCTGCCTTCTTGTGACAGCTTTCAGTTTTTTCCCAGCACCTTTCAGCTCCTCCCCTAGGTCATGACTTCACAACTCGGGCAAGGCTTGGTTTTCCTTATAGTCCAGTTCAATGAAGAAACTATGGGAGGAGGAAATGGTCAAAGAGCCATCTCCAGCACCAGTCAGTCTCCTTATTACCTTCCCAATTGCTTATTTGTTTGTCTAGAAAATTATTTAGATTTCAACTTTCTTTCTAAGTGGGTCTTCCTAAAATGAAGATTTGACTCTCACACAACCATCTCTCCCCATACCCACCATCCAATAAGCTCCAATGGTCCACTCTTTCCTTCATAATCAAATATAAAAGCCTCAGTTTGCCTTTTAAAGACCTTTCTCACCTGACTCCTTCCTTCCTCTGCAGTTTTCTTATACTTTACTCTCTTTCACACACTCATTGATCCAAAGACACTGGATTTTTTGCTGTTCCTCACACATGACACTTCTGTGTTTTCATTTTCACTGACCATCCCTCATGCCCAGAATTCTCATCCTCTTCCTCTCCCCCTCCTGGCTTTCCTGATTTCTTTCAAGTTCCATCTAAAATCTCACCTTCTAGAAAAAACCTTTCCCAGTTCTCCTTAATGCTTGTGTCTTCTGCCTATTAATTATCTCCAATTTACTTTATATGTAACTTGTTTGTACATAATAATTTGCATGTTGTTTTCCCCATGAGACTGTGGACTCCTTGACTGTAGAGATTATTTTTGGGCTTTCTTTGTATCTCCAACGCCTCACAGTGAGTGACACATAGTAGCTACTTATACACTTTTTGTCCTATTGACCTGCCCTTGGAAGTTTTAAAATATGAATCAATAATTCTCATCTATTCAGTTCTAGACCTCCTGTCTGGGATTTTCCTGGGGGATTTTTATAAGGTAGTCACGAAATGTCCTTCTCTCTCATTCCCCTCTCTTTTATCTCTCTATCTCACTTGCAAAAGGATGAGTGATGCAATGGTTGACCATGTTTAGCTTTAAAACAAAAACTCAGAAAAATCACACCTCAAACAGGAATCAGGAAGTAGGGGCAGAATGGGGAATCACCAGTCTTGGGTCTTCTCTTGTGAGTGAGCTCAGCAAAATTAGATCCCTTCCAACATGCCCTATGACCTGAGAATCTGAGACACTTTTGGATCTCTTTGTGGCTACTCTAATTATGTTTCCATGGCAAAGCTCTGATTTTCCTGATCTCCCTGAAGACTATTTCCCAAAGTTTCTCCTCCTGCAAGGTTTCCCTCCAGATCTTCCCTCAGTTGCTAGCCAACAGGATGGATTAACTTGGTGGCACAATAGCTAGACCTCAGAAAGTTCAAACATAGCCCTAGATAGACTTACTGTGTGACCCTGAGCAAGTCATTTATTTTTTGTCTGCCTATTTCTTGTCTGTAAAATAGGGATAATAATACTTGACCAGCAGGAGTATATCTCCTTAGTAACTCCTAAGGGTCATTACACTTCAAGGCCCTATCTCAAATAAGTGGCAGCCTTGCTTGGGGTTCAAGGCCAAGTCTTTTGGCCCCCAAGTCCAGTCCTATTTCCAGTCCCTAACCCCACTCCCAATAAGGAACCTTTATAGGCACTGAACATAAAAGTGACATGACTTGAAAGGCATTTTAAGATGATAAATACCATGTCAACAACATTTGTGAGAATTCCTTTAGTCTAGCTTGCATTCGGCATTTGCTCCAATCCTTAAACTTCCTGATGACTACATTTCTATGAGGAGAGAAAGGTGTTAAAAATGCATGGCATTCAAATTAAGATAATCTTGGTAAACAGGTCATGGAATTTGCAGAAAAGATAGGCTATATTTTTCCCAAACAGAATTATCTCAGGTCTGAATAAATATTGCACTGTGTTAGCCGTGTCCCTACCGCCAAAGGAAAGTGGAGATTCAAAACAATTGCTCAGATAATTTGAATCTCATTTTATAAGTACCTAGCTATAATTTTAGAGACTTGCTTTCCTGAAAAGGGAAAAAAAAACCTCAGTCACTTAATTGCTGAACATAAAATTAATGTTCCTTCGGAAGTTTCTTTTCTTTGCAATGAGGCGTTCCCTGGGTTTCCCCTACCTTTCAAAAGTGCTAGTTCCTTTGAGTTGCCACATTCCCCATGGAAAAATTCCCCAGAGGAAGACAAGGAAACTGTCAGCGTGGGGGAGGAAGTATTTCTTTTTTTGAAATAGAGATTTAAGGTCAAGGTCAAAACCAATCTCATCAAAAATCACATTCCCTAAATACACACATCTTTACCACTTAGCTCAGCTAGAAAGAGAAAAAAAAAATGGTCTGGAATCCATCAAATGAAGAACGTCTTTCCATAGGTTATAGCTGCTTGCTTTTACTTTCAGGTGAGAAGACCTTCTTGAGGATGCAGCTGCTAAGGCTAGGGGTTTTTTTGTTTGCTTGTTTGTTTTCTGTTTGTCATACCTACCTTAGGAAAAAAGGAAATGGAAAATCTAACAGCTTATTTTTTGCACATCATTCAACAGTTAATAAATCACTTTCACATCCATTGTTTCACTTGACCCTCAGAATAACCCAATGAGGTAAGAACTATTTGGGCCATTGCTTGGGCGGTTGAAGGAGCTGACTCTTAGAAAGATTAAGGATCTTCTTGCCAAAGGTCACAGCTTTTGAGTGGCGGAACTTGGACTCGAGTTTAGGTCTTCTGATTCTTCCCCTGCCTCCTTCCAAAGAGAGTTATTTCTTTGGCACATCTGTGGGAGAAGTGCCCAAAACTGTCAGTTTCCAAAGGATGAACTTTCATCCAGAGTTATAGTGGAGGTCCTAGCTTGGAAGGAGTACTTTCAAAAGACCCAATCACATCCCAGTCCCGTGAGTTGCTTGTCAAATTACCTTTAATGAACATGAAATCAGCACCCCTGGTTGTGGTTTTAATTCATTCAAAAAGAATTTGCTGAGTGCCCACTGTGTGCATTTGCAGTGAGTAGATAGCAAAATCTTCAAAACTAATGTTTCTCCCTCACAAAAAAAAACCCACAAAAAAACCAGGAAATTTTGGTCTTTACACTTTTTGAAAACTATGCCAAGGAATATTTGACTTATAGGAACTGGAGGAGCTACACAGAGAGCAGAGCTCTGTCTCTGTGTGGTCTCCTTTCCAAGCTGGCTTTCTCCACTCTTGCTAAGGCTGCACTTTTCATAAGATCTCACCATGGGCAACCCTTCTAAATGGATGGATAATTTATTGTTCTCCTCTCTAGCTTAATAAGAACCAGTCAGGCAAAAAAAATTGCACATTTTTTTTTGCCTGAATAGATATTTCAAGTTGCCTGAAAATTCTTCATTAAGTGAGGTTAATGAAGAATAATAAAATGTAGAAATGCCAACGAAATATCAGATTGCCAAGTCTTAAACCTATACCATTGGCCTTAAGCCTTTCTGTCTACTGAGTAAAACTGTAGGGTAGGACTCAAAAGGGAAATTTAGAGGATGCTGACAGCACCAACTTCTTCCCTTACCAAGTCCCACCCATGGTGGTGGCCCCATGAGTTTCCTCTGCCCTCCTTCTCCTGAGACATTCCATGGCATTCTGTGCTCAGTTTCTTCCCTTTGACATTGGTTGATGTTTAATGGTTGGGAGGAGGTGGTGGAAGGAGAGGGGAAGGATGTACACATAACACAAAGTTAAGTTTAATCTATATTAACATTTTTATGTTAACTTTTAAAAGTTTGGACAATTAGCAAAACAATGATTTCTAACATTTGCCAATTTCAGAGATGTAAATAGATTGGAAATTTAACCATTAGCTTTAGTGAGCTGGTACAACCTGACTCCAGGACATCCCTGATTATATCCTAGACCCAACTGCAGACACTTGCCCAAGTTCACTAGCTTCCAGTTACTACTTAGCTAATGAGAAAACTGCTCATGTTTCTCATTAAGCAGTATCTATATAGTCCAAGAAAATAAAGCAATTACCTGATAATTAATTATCTGGATAAAAACAATGAACTTAAAGAATAACATTATTTAGTAGAAAGAATTTCTAACTAAATTTTAGGAGTATTGATTTTCTAAAATCTGGATTAAGTCACTGAATCTCCCTAACCTTCTTATGTGACTTTGAGCAAGTAACAATCACTCTGGGCCTCAGTTTTCTTACCTGTAAAATGAGTTGATTGTCCTAGGTTACTTCCAAGGTCCCTTTTAGTTCTAAATATATAAATCTATGAAGCTTCAGTTCTCATATTTAGAAAATAGGAAATATAACTGAATCTAATTACTTTGTGATAATATATGAATTAGTGGAACAGGTTGACAATAAATGAAAATTCTATCTGGGGGGAAATTTGGGAAGAGAAAGATTAGAACTTTTTAAAGAAGGAAATGTAGGATTAGATAAAATTATATCATCTCAGTTCTGGAAGAGATCTCAGAAGCAATTTAGTCCAACCCATACCTACAGAGAAATCCTCTCTACAATATCACTAATTAGAGATTATCCAAAATCTTCCTGAAGACAGCCAATGATGAGAACCTTCTAAGACAGCTCATTTCACTAATTGTTAATAAGTTTTTCCTAACATCAAGCCTAAATTTGCTTATCTACAACTTCTATCCATTGCAGTTAATTTTATCCCCTTGGTCCAAGAAGAACAAGTCTAATTCCATATAGCAATCATTAACTATCATTTCTATGAAATTAAGTTCCAGGCTTAGCTCTATAGAGTCAGTATCAGCCACTTACTCAGTAATCACCAATCATTATCTTTTACCTCTAGAATCTAGAATCTGTTTAGCATTTAAAGCTCTTAACAACCTATTTCCTTTCCATCTTTCTAATTTCCTCTCCTCTGTGTATTCTATTGACAGTGAGATGTCTCAGTGGATAGAAAACTGGAATCAGGAAGGCCTGAGTTCAAATTTAGCTTCAAACACTCACTCACTAGTTGGGTGACCCTGAGCAAGTCACTTAACTTCTGTTTGCCTAATCCACTGGATAAGGAAATGGCAAGCCACTCCAATATCTTTGCCAAGAAAACTCAAGAGTCAGACAAGACTGAAAAACAACAACAACAAATGTATTCTATGGTCTACTTTCTGGCAGATATTGGTCCACTTTCTCTTCTTCACAAATAATGCTCATCTCCCATTAAATACCTTGATACTGGTTGTCTCTATGACAGGAATGTTCTTTCTCTTAGGATCCCTAGTTTCCCTCAAAACTCAACCAAAGCTTTCTCTACTACTTGAGACTTGTCTGGATCTCCCCCTCCTGGTTACCATTGCCTCCTCTAAAAGTTAAATTGTATAATACACGTAAAACCCAGTAGAATTGCTCAAGGGGTGGGGAGCTGAGGGGGAGGGAAAGAACATGAATCATGGATCCATGGAAAAATATTCTAAAAAGTAAATAAATAAAGCAAATAAATAAATAAATGAAAAGTTAAATTGCATTTATGTATTTATTTGGGGCGTTCTTATATACATGTTGTCTTCCTCAATAGAATAAAAACTTCTTGAAGGTAGAGCTTGTTTATCTTCATATTACCAAAGTCTAACAATGTACTTGGCATATGATAGTAATTTAATAAGTTTTTATTGATTGGTCACTTTTTCTATCAAAGTAGCAATCCTAGCTCTTCTTTTATCTTCTTCTTGCCCCGACATAGTTTTAAAGAATCTAGATTTTCTTGCAGAAAATATGGGAGTGATTGTGTATTTTATCAAATGGAAGGTTTCAGGCAAAAGAAAAGAAAAGGTTTCCATTCCAAAGGGAATGAATGTCAAGTTTTGAACTTTTAAGATTAAAATTCTCTGGAGACTGTATCTTAATCTATATGTATTTTTAAGTAATTTTAAAAAACAGATCAGAGAAAGAAAAGGCACCAGCCACATGTGGCTGATTGTTCCCTTCATAACCCTCTTCCCCTAACCAGCACTTGCCCATGCAGGTACTCTCCTATCTGCCTTCCCCAAGCCAACTGTGCAGGCACACAATGGGCACCCCAGTGCTCACCTAGCCACCTCTTCTCAATGTGATTCTGAGGCAAAAGAGACCTCCACCCTTTCCTTAGTCCCACGTAGGGTACTTATGACATCACTTTTCTGAGCCCTCTAATTTAACAGACTCTGACCTCAGTCCAGATCAGAGGCAGTTCTTCCTGATACCAGGAGTCACGTGGGACAAGAAACAAGTGTTTTCTGGATGCCAGTCAGCCATGAGTTTCCCCAGAGTGCCCATACCTCCTCAGTCCCCAACTCCCCATCTTACGTAGTTTCTTAACAGAAAAGCATCAATCTTTCTTCTTCATTCTCTCAAATGGTGGGGCTAAATTGCAACCTAATTCAATCAGAAAACGGGCTATTTTCAAACTCAATATGAAACTTTCTCCTTTGAAACTTTAAAGTCAAACTTGGGGCACCAAGAAAAAGAAAAGGGGTGCAAAGTGTAGTGTTAAATTCTTACACAAATATGATTCTGTACATGTGATTTTAAAGAGAAGTTCCAATGGCCCCTACCCTGAAAGGATAAAATCAAAATCATTTTATGTCTATAGTTAGTCATAGACATCTAGGTTTTATCAGATATGTTTAGAGCACCTTCATTGAGCCATACTACCATCTAAGAGTTTACAGTCTAGCTGCCATTATCACCAGTGCTGGCCCTCAAAAAACCCGAGATCAACCATTTCTCTTCCATCTCTTCTATTATTACACTTGATAGTCTGTGCTTTTAGGCTTCTGAGACTCCCTACCCAAGCCTTCGATCTATCTCTCTCACTCTCTTTTTGGCTAACTGTCACTCTGGATGCATCTAATAAACATTCATTCAAATTAAGCCGACAACATTTAGTGAGTTATCTACCCCTCAAAGGTTAGGCACATATGCCTGAATCCGAAGGAAGCCAATTTCTAATCATAGAATTTCAGACATCGATTATAAACCATTGAGCTGGTGCGGGAGATACTTTTGGTCAGGGATGAGTGGAGAGGGGTGTGCTCCCAGTCTCCAAATCAATAGCTAGCTATATACATACATCAAGTGACCACAGTAATTGCTGCCATTACTTTGATCCTCATGGCCACATTCCCAAAATATCTGCAAAAGCTTCCTTTTAGAGCAGTTAGCTAAGCCAACAGAAGGTAGACAGCACAATTCCTGACAAAGCACTAACTAGGATGGATGTATCAGGGCTATGTTTCCAAAGGTGGCAAGGGGAAAATCTCTTATTGGCTGACCTCTTATTGGCAAGGTCTTCCAAAAGAACAGGACACAGCTACCTTTGCCATGATAACTCTCTTAAGGGCAAGGGCCAGGAGTCTCTGAAGTCTGGCATTCCCTTTGTCCCTATATTTCTGACTTTCTGGACTTTAACGCCATGCTTCATCCACACTACTTTAGGGTCTCTTCATCCTGGAACCACTAGGATGACTTCCTTCTCCCCTTCTTAAGATCTTCTGAGTGCTAGCACTGGAGAAGAGACCAGGCTGGCCAGCCTTCATTCCCCTCCTGGTCTGTTTCTGACATTCTTCCACCATCATGGCTCTGAGTAAGTACCTTTATCCTCTACCTCCTTTGGATATAGTGCGTCATCTTCTTCCATCAGAAGGTAAGCTCCTTGAGGCAGAAGCCATCTTTCTGATGATAATTAAGCCTCCAGGGTTTCACGCAATGCCAGGCACAATATTAAGTGCTTAACAAATGACTCTTGCTTTACCTTGACAGAGCCATAGCCATGGTGGCACCTTCCTCTACATTACTTTGCTCCATCCTAACTGAACTTGCCCCAGACATGGTTTTGACAGTTTATGGCTCTGGTCCATGACATATGATCAGAGAATCATAGAGCAAGATCTAGAAAGGCAATCTAGTCTACCCTCTTTGTTTTACAAATGGGGAAACCAAGGACCAGAGAGAGGCAATTTGCTCTATGTCTCAGAAGTCATATGAATCTATGTTCTTTGGCTGCTGCCCTTCTACTGTGGATCATTCACTGTGATCAACCCTTTTTGTTTCAAAGGCAACAGCAAGTCATTCACAAATTTTAATAGACAGCAAATGAAGATTATTAAGGGGAGAAAATATGCTTGTTTTGGGGAGTCAACCGTGACACTCAGGCAACAGTGCTTAGAGGGAAAGGCTTTTCAGGAGCAAGGATTGCTGGAAACTGCTGATTCCTTTTGAGGAATGAAACATCAGCATGATTTGTAAATGCAAACCACCCACACACTGGAAATCTGAAGTGGTTGCCATTAGAAACAGAAATAAGCTACTGCCCAATTTTGAAGTCCTGTTCACTATCTAAGAGAAAAAAACCAGTAAAGAACTTTCCAGTGCAAAGCACAGGTTAAGGGCACTTATTTACTCAGAGGGAACAGAGGTTTTACCTGTTATGGAGCAAATAATGCACATTACACTTTTAAAAATTAAAAAAAATGCGAGTACACAACTTAACTGGTTATAAAATTTGTCACATCAGAGTCTCTGATATGAATCAGCATAGACGACATTTAAATATCTAATATCCACTAAGCTCTTATGACTCCCTGGGCTTTCTTCAGAACTATGTGCCATTGGAGTAGGTTATATTCTGACAGATTTGGCAAATGGGTTTTATTTCCTTGACTGAGTATTTGGTCATCATACTCCCTAGCTATGATTTGTTCTCATCATCCTAATTTTCCTTTCAATTAATTCTTCCTAAACTCAAAGGAAAATGCAAAATAATATAAACTACCTGGGAGTCTGTCTGCCAAGACAAACCCAGGAACTATATGATCACAATTACAAAACACTTTTCACACAGAAAATGCCAGATCTAAACATTTGGATAAACATGAATTGTTCATGGCTGAGCCAATATAATAAAAATGATAATTCTACCTAAATTATTTTACTTCATAAGTGTCATCAAACTACCCAAAAATTATTTCATAGAGTTAGGGGAAAAATAATAAAATTCATCGGAAAAAAAAAACAGAAGGCGAAGAATATCAAGAGAATTAATGAAAAAAATGTGAAGATGACTCAGCTATGCTGGATCTCAAATTGTATTGTAAAGCAACAATCATCAAATAATCTGCATATCTAAGAAATAGAGTAGAGGATCAATGGAATAAATTAGGCACTCAACATAAAATAGTAAATAACCCTAGTAACCTAGTGTTTGACAAACACAAAGATCTAGGCTTTTGGAAGAAGAACTCACTCACTATTCAATAAAAACTGCTTGGAAAGCTGGAAAACAGAATGGCAGAAATTGGGCATAGACCACACCTCGTGCCATATACCAAAGAAAAGTGAAAATGAATACATGATTTAGAAATAAGGGTGATACCATAAAAAAATTAGGGGAGCACAAAATAATTTACCTGTTAGACCTATGGAAAAAGGAAGAATTTAGGTCAGAACAAGACATAGAGAACATTGTAAGATATAAAACAGATAACTTTGATTACATTAAATTAAAAAGGATTTACACAGACAAAACCAATGCAATCAAGATTAGAAGGGAAACAACAAACTGGTGAAAAAAATTTATAGCAAGTATCTCTGACAAAGGCTTCATTTCTCAAATATTTAGAGAATGGAATCAAATCTATAAGAATACAAAACTTTCCCCACTTGACAAATGATCAAAGGATATGAATGGGCTATTCTCAGAGGAAGAAATTAAAATTTGTTTTAGTCATGAAAAAATGCTCCAAATTGCTATTAATTAGAGAAATGCAAATTAAAACAATTCTGAGATACCATTTCACACCTATTAGGCTGGTTAAAATGACAAAAAAAGAATGATGATAAAAGTTGGAGGGGATATGGAAAAACTGGGACAGTGACACACTAGTGGTAGAGCTGTAAACCGATACAGTCATTATTGGAGAGCAATTTGGAACCGTGCCCAAAGGGTCATCAAACTGTGCATACCCTTTGGCCCAGAAATAACAACAACAGGTCTGTATCCCAAAGAGATCAGAGAAGAGGGAAAGGACATACTTGTACAAAAATATTTATAGCAACTCTTTTTGTGGTGGTAAATAACTGGAAACAGAGAGGATGCCCATCAGTTGAGGAATGGCTGAACAAGTTTTAGGATATGATCAGAAAGAAATACTATTTTGACATAAGAAATGATAAACAAGATGATCATAAAAAACCCTGGAAAGACTTGAGTGAAGTGATGCAAAGTAAAATAAGCAGAACCAGGAGAACTTTGTACACAATTAAGGAGGACGATCAACTATGAATGACAAGTATCATCACCAAAACAAAGATCCACAACAACTCCAGGGGACTCGCAATAAAAAAAGTGCTATGATAGCGTATGATTGCAAATTGAAGTATGCCATTTTTCAATTTATTACATCTATGAATTTTTTTACTTACACTAGAGTAAAATTCATGTCATCTTTTAAAACATGATAAATGTGAAAATGTGTTGTATAGAACATATGTACAACATATGTACGTCATGTTACCTACCCACTTGGGGGGGGGAGGCATGGGACAGAGAGAACACGGATTTAAAAAATGTCAGAAAATGATAATTGAAAATTATTTCATGATGTAATCTGTAAAAAATTTAAAAATAATTTAAAAAAGAAAGAAAATATCAAATAAACAGCAGGCTACATTGCATTTTCCTCACCATATGAGCTTAGAATATAAGGTGAGGCTCCTGACTACCAGTCCCAGACAAACTAAGGCAACTGGTAGTGCAATGGATAGGGCGCTAAGCCTGGAGTCACAAAGATCTGAGTTCAAATCCTGCCTCCGACAGCTGTGTCGGCCTGGGCAAATCATTTGACTCTCATGAGTCTCATTTTCCTCATTCGTAAAATAGGAAGGATGCCTATAATTCCTCCACCTAAATGATCATTGTGAGATTCAGTTCAATAAAATATTTGTTTAGTACCTACTGTGTGCCAAGAACTGTGCTTGTAGACGGGAAGTAGGGGAGGGAAGTCATCCCTACCCTCAGGGAGCTTATATTATACTGGGTGGACACAATAGAAATAAATATAGTATATACAAAGTAAAACAAAGTTATTTTTAAAAGAAAGAGAGTAGTAATTGGCATCAAAGAGAGGATCAGGAAAGGCTCAAAAGACAGAACAGTGAACTGGACTTTGAAGAAATCTAGGTATTTTAAGAGGCAAAGAGGAGCCAGAGAATTCCAAACATGAAAGATGATGTGTATAGACACAAAGACAAGGAATGATGTGGTAAGTACTTTGGAAACTTTAAAGAAGTATACAAATGGCATCTATCACTCAGGTTCTTTGACAACTTGGGCTGTTGAGTACTTTTTAATTAAAGGCTTCCCTAACATAAAAGTGTCAATAGGTCTAGGCTCTTCATGCTATTGTCATGGTCCTAAAGCTAAAGTTTTTGTGGATTCTCTCTCCTCTTTATTGCAGCTCTCAAAATAGGGCATTTTCAGTCATTTCCTTTTCAGAGGTGGGAAGGAACTAAGTGGCTTACCCTAAACCACCAGAGTTGGGAGGTTGGGAGGTGGTGACTTGGACTAGGTGAAAACATGCTACCTGGTGAGTTTCCAGATCATCTTCTCATTCCCAACACTCCTGTCTGCGCAATCTTAGACAGGATCCAGACACTTGTTACACTAGAGTAAGGACATGGATTGGAGAAAAGATGGTGCCCACCATAATGTCTCCAAGGTACATTTTAAGAGGGACCTCTTAGAGAGTAGAACTATGAAATAGAAAGCGCACTGGACAATAGGTTAGGAGACCCACATTTTAGCTTCAGTTCTTCTACCAAGTCCCTGGGAGACTTGGGCAAGTAATTTCACCTCTGGGATTTTAGTTTCTTCCTTTTATAAAATGAGGAGACTGGACTGGAAGACCTCAGAAGATCCTTCCAAGTTCTAACATTTTGATTTCAGGAATGGTTCCCAATTCTTGTTTTTTTTTGTCCTGCTCCTTTGTCCACTGCCTCACAGTGGGGATTTTAAATTTATATCTTTTGGGATAATGGAAAATAGAACTAATTTCTGTCTATATTGAAGAAGAATGTTTTTAGGGGGAAAGAGGAGTGGGATTTCTTTATATACTTCTCCAGCTTCTCTCCCTGGTCTTGGCTCCTTTACTTCAACAAAGATTCCCTACATGTGGATTATGTGCAGGTAGATCCTAAGAATACAAAGGTGAAAGAAAAGGTAATCCTTGTCTTCAAAATGCTTACTTTCAAGTAGAAAGAATGAAATGTATGCACAGGTAGATATAAGGAAAGTAAGAATGTATTTAGGTACATAGGAAATGTCAGTGACACAAAGAATTTAAGGAGGGATGGAACATGCCTGGTGAGGGAAATGATAGGAAGCTTCCAAGAGGAGCCGATTCTTAAAATAAGCCTTGAAGGAAGAGAATTTCAACAGGTGTAGCTATAGAGTGAATTTTGGCATGGGGGACAGGGTGGGAGTTAGCATCTGTAAATGTACAGAAACAGGAAAGTCTAGAAAAGTTTGGAAAATAGCATGTTCTTCAATCTGGCTAAAATGTAGACTGCTTGAAGGGAGTGTATATGAAATAAGGCTTGAAGTCTTGTTGGCAAACTGTTGTTCCTCTCTTTCTTGGCAGTTTCTGGGATTCTATGCTTTCCTTTAAATAACACCATATGTTTACCCTACCAATAAAGACTTTCTGCTTTGAGGACTGGTAGGTGACTGCCAGGGGTAAAGGTGTGGAATTCTTGACTAAGGAGTTTATATTGTATTCCAAGGGCAATAGGGAGTCAGCTAAGGTTTTTGTGGAGTGATATGATAAAACTTTCATTAGGAAGATTATTTTATTAATAAATGTAGGTTGGCCTGGAGAGTCCAGAAGATTGGTTGGGAGCCTAAAGTCTAGGTCACAAGAGTCTAAACCAGGGTGACAGCAGTGGGAATCAAAAGGTGAGGACAAATGGAGGCAAAATTGTGGAGGATTTAGTACCTGATTACATGTGGAAATGGATAGAAAGAATGAGAAAACAATGATCCCAAAGTTTTGAGCCAGGTGATTAGTAGGAGGCACCAATGACAAAAGAAACAGAGAAAAGGTGGATTTAGGGGATAAGCAGACAAGTTCAGTTTGGGAACTATTGTATTTGTGGAGTAGGCAGAACATCCATGTGGAGGTATCCAAAAGGCAGTTTGAAATGTAGTTTCAGAGGGTGACAAAAATGGGGTTAGATCTATAGATGTGAGAGTCTTCTGCCCCTAAGTGGTAACTGAAAATTTGAGTGGATGAAGTTTAGGGTGAGAAGTGGGTTAAGATCAGAGACTTTTGGAGACCCATTACACTTAATAGCTAGGAGACCAAAGATGATCCATTAAGAGAGTTTAAAAAGATGTGGTCAGAGAAATATAAGAAGCAAGAAATAACAGTGTCAGAAAGTCAAGGGAAGAGAATGTCAAGGAATGGCTAGTTAATAGTGTCAACCTTTGAAAGATCAACGGGGACACAGCACTGACCTTTGGTAAAATTGTGATGTCTGTCTTTAATCTCCTTTCCTCTCTGTTTCCCTTCTTCTAATAATGCCCTCCACCTAAGACCTACATACTCTAGCACCTCCTATAATCCACTGATTACCCAGAGCAGTACATATCAGTACTCTGTCTAGCTTTCCCTTCTTGGAAGTATCTGGCTTCAAAATTATTTCTAACTTCCCTACTCCCACCTCTATACTTTTATTTTTTCATATCCCATCATTGAACTTGCTCTCCCAGAGGACATTTTTTCAGTCTAAAATAGGACTAACAGACAACAGTTTAATTTATTACCCTTCTCAGAATCCTATGAATTTAACAGAAAGCTTATTGGTTACATTGTCAACTCAGAGGTGGTAATACTTTTAACTCAGTGGTAGCAATGAAAGAAATTTAGCTTTCATGGTAAATTTGCAATAGTATAGGATCAGTCCTTTGTGATCTTTAGGGGTACTAAAACACCATCTACAATGCCTGACTAAAACATATCTTGTCTCAAGATTGGTATATCTGAGCACCAAAGTCATATTCTCTCTAATGGTCACTGACAGATTTCTGAAAAAGACCAAAAGACTGAGAAGGGCAGAACTTAATGCCAGAGGAATGAGATAAATGGATGGTATGTTTTCCCCATACATCTGATATTTTTCATGGTCATTGTTTGGCAGTAAGTTTTGCGATCCACAGGCTGGTAAGGGTCGGGAGATGAAGGAACCCCACCCCACCAATCTGCCAAATTTGAGGCATATTCAAGGTTTTTTCCTTTTTGGCCATACCTGTTTGCGTGATAGGAGCAAGGTCAGCCCAGGTATGACTGTTTGCCTTACTGAGGAAGAGGAGGACTAGCCTGACTTCCTTTGCTTGATGTTGCTAAGTTATTTAAAAAAATAAAACCACAGGTTCCACAATAACCTTCTAGATATGACTAGACTGCACCATCTCCCCAAAGCAGTGGGTTGGAGTCTGAAGAGAGAGACTGGGTGACAAGAGCCAATGGGGCATGAAGGAGGCAGCAGCACAACCAGAAAGAAAAACAGCCAGAGAACAAAATTAGCCCTTCTGTTTAGCTTCTGATAGCTTCCTAAAGAAAGCATTTTTAAACTTGGAGAATGGCATCCACCCAGTAGCTCTGTTTGTTTCTGTCTCTCTCCTTCCCCTCTTTCTCTCCTTTCTGTTTTCTCTGCTTGCCTGTAGTTCTCTTTCCACCTCCTTTACCTGACAGCTCTACCTTCAAACTTCCATTTCTTCTTTCCTTTTACTGTCTCCTGTCTCCCTATTCTTCCATCTCTGCTTCCGTCTTTTTCTTACTAGGTGTCTCTAATTTTAATCTCTACTTTGTGTCTCTGTTCATTCACGTCTCTCACCATTTGAATCCAACTTCATAACTCCTCTGTCTCCATTTTTTCTCTTTCTGTCTCCTCTCCCCTTTTCTCTATCTCATCCATCTGTCTGTTGCTCTCTCTCTCACACATTTTAACTAGGTCAAACCAGACAAACAGGGGATAAGTTCTACGTTCAAAGGCTTGTTGACACCTATTTATAGTGAGGGTGATTAGCAACCACAGAGCTTTTTGGTTAATCAAACAGGCATGAGGCTCAGTGCCAATAAGCTAAGAGGCTTATTACATAGAACTGGCTCCATTGAATCCTGCTGGAAGCCAGCCTCCTGTCTCAGACACCCAGGCAGGTGCCTATTTTAGTGGATTCACTGAGACTGATAAGAAATGGGAGGGTTTTTAAATGTCTTTTGGTGGCAGTGATAATGGCGATGCTGCCAGCTTGGGAACTAATTCACCCTAGGTTTTGTAAGCTTGGTTTGGGGAAGTAGTTTTGCGTGTCACTTACTTGGTTGATGGTTTTGAGTTGTGTTGGTCGGCTAATCAGAGGTATGGGAAGACTCTGCAATTGAAAGCAGTGTGGTACATGTGTTAGATTGTGATGACGTAGTTCAGAGTAGTGGTGAAAGTGCTGAATCTGGAGTCACAGAACTACTGGATGGTCACTTATTCTCCGAAACTCAGTGTCATTATCTTTAAAATGAGCACAGCAGTGTCTGCTTCACAGAGTCAAATAGGAAGCTGTCTCTATGTAAAGTCTGATATAAATTATACCTATCATTATTAGATAACAGCAACCAAGAAATCCAAAGGATTCTCAGTTTTCATTGTAGTTCTGCAACTAATCCACCACTTTAATTAGAGAAAATCACTTCTCCTTGCTACAGTTTCCTGAGGTATTTAATGGTGGTGCCCCAATCCTACCTGGTCCTGAAGCACGACATGAGAGGCTGCCAAGGTTCACAGCCTAGAAAGAATCACAATCCAGAATAAAAGGGAAATATTTAAAACTTGTATGATTTTTACCTTTGGAGGGAAGGAAACAAAGTCTTTGCCTCTCATAACCTAAAACTATGCTTGTACTCTTTGCAGAACATTCAAGATACTGGAAAGAGTTACCCCCAAAATGGAGATTTCTGCCCATGGGTTGCTATGGGATTGTAAAGAAGAATAAGACAGACAGACAGACAGACAGACAGACAGACAGACACACACACACACACACACACACACACACACACACTTACACTGCCTTACAAATTGTAGGAACTTAAGAGATTTGTCTCAACTATATAGGAAAATGGGACTATTATATCAAAAAATGCCATGCTGAGTCAGACCCCTAGTCTAGTCTCTTCAGCATTATATCACCAACAAAGACACCATGAGATGTTTTTTTTTGGACAGCAGGATCAGTTCAAAAGGTTAAAAATGCCACCTTCTAGATAGATCTGTGATCCTCTGAGCCACCAGTTTATAAGAGTATCTCCCATGAGTTTATTAAAACCTTGCTAAAGCAAACATTAAAGTATTTAAGTGTTTATGAGATGTTGACTAGCTTTAGGAGCACTTAAAAATTCTTTACCTTCCATTTTAGAATCAATACTAAATATTGGTTCCACTCAGAAAAGTTTTTACTTGTTTTCACTCAGAACAAGTTTTCACTTGTTCATAGAATAGGACAAATATCTGCTTAAATCTAACAAATATTTCTTAAGCACCCACTGTTTTCCTGACACACAAAAGACCATCGATTGCTCATTATATTGTTAGATCACCCTATCCTATCTGGGTACTAACAAAGTTATCTTTTTAATTAAATTTTAAAGTTCCAAAGGCAGTATACATCTATAATAATAATAATAATAATAATAATAATGACTAAATGCTTATTGATTGACAAATAAATTATTTGGTCTCTAAATACCCAAAAATGTATTTGTAAAGCACTATTATCATTTTTAGAAAAAGATATATAGTCTCTCTCTCTCTTTCTCTTTCTCTTTCTCTATATATGTATGTGGAATATACATGTATTATTCTCTCAAGGTGTAGATAGAATGCTTAAATTATTGCATTTGGGTTCTAAAATCACACACAGCGGTGATTTTAGCCATTTGAAAATAGCATTTCCAACAGAAAGCGCAACATAATTATGAGCAGATAAAAGGAAAACTACAATAAGTAATAAGGTTTCTTAGAAATGATCAGCTGGAGGAGCTATCAATATGTATTCAAGACTTCAGTTTCTTATTGCAGTAAATGTCATTATTATTCTTTCTCTTAATACAGTGCCAAATCACAGGTCCATTTCAAAGGCACCTGTGCTCGCACCATTGTGTGTGCTAAGAGAACTACAGATGCTTTTTGTGGATATTAATAGCTTATGCAGATTATAGACCACCAGAGTTTGGTTATTCAATATTCCAGCTTCTCCAAGTATGAGTCTATTCACAGGCCCTACCTTTCTGTCTCCTGGTACAATCACTAGAATTAAGCATATTCCTCTGATTGAAAACCTTTCAGATTTAAAAAACATATTGTTGTTTTATACCTTGTGCTAAAATTATCCTTTCAGAAATCTACAAGGTAATGTGAAGCTTTTTCAATCCATTTTTCTCTAATATCAATAATAGAGTTTTGTCTCCCAACTATACGAACAGGAATTATCTTTCCCATTCAGTTAATATGCTCCAGCTTACTAATCACTTTGTTTTTTCATTAACTCATGAGGGACTCAGACTAGTGGGTCCTCAGTCTTTACAATAATCACACACTGAATTTGCATTCAGATAAGCTGGTTTAAGGAGAAATGTGAGCTTCAAATATTTGCAAAGTTGGCCTCAAGTCTAGAAAATGGGGACCTTTTGGAAAACATTAATTCCCCTTTCCTTGCCCCCAGAGAAAAATTTAATGCAGTAATACATAACTACATAACATTGTTCTAGGCAGACAAATCTTACAATTAATTTCTTGGTCAATTCCAACACTCTGTTTGCATTTTTTAGGGATTCAACAGCTGAGGTTTAGAAAGTATGTGGGAAAGTAGTCAGTGACTTTTCTCCCAAATGCTGTGCAGGGCTCAGTCACCCTTAGCAAATCATCCCCAAGTAATCTCACTGTAATTAGCTGACCTTGTAGTAATCTTGTTTTCAAGATGGCATTTCCTTGGCACGAATTTTAAGTCATCTAATTAGTGTTCTCTAGGGCTGCTTCACGAACCTGAATGAAAGCCCTTCTGAACACAGCAGGATCTGTAAGGCTGGGTCAAGGGACCAGTTGTGTGTCTGCCATTTCTGGGGTCACACGGAGGAGTCCCACAGATGCCTCCCCTGAACTCCTACTGCACTAACTGTACCACATAACTTAGCACTTCATTATAAACAGCCTTGTTTTCTTCACTGGCTTATATGTCATCCTCTCGTGTAACAACCCCCACTCCTTCTCAATGCTACCTCCCCCACTTTGCTGTGACTAATGGCAGAAGAACTCATGGCTGGCCAACAGGAATGGGGTTGGGAAGGAGGGAGGGTAGCAGAGAAGTGGGTGAACAAGCTTTGGAGAAAGCCAAAGGTGAATGTGATGTGACCATCAAGCTGCTAATGTTCAGGGAGGAAGTGTGCCAAGCTGGATGGGAGTGATTCAGAAAATTCAGGAGAGAGGAAGGAAGGGAAGGGTCCAAAGGAGTCTCCCAACATGCCTGGACTGGTCCTTTAATCCATCAATCAATCAGTGAACATTTATTAAGCACCTGCTAAACGATGAAAAAGCAGCTACAGCTCAGTGGTTAAGAGCACTGAGCCTGGAGTCATAACATCCTAAGTTCAAATCTGGCTTCAGACATTTACTAGCAATGTGACTCTAGGCAAGTCACAGGACCTTATTTGTCTCAGTCTCCTCATCTGTAAAATGAACTGGAAAAGGAAATGGCAGACTACTCCAGTATCCGAACCACAAAATAAGGTCGAAGAGAGTCAGAGAAGACTGAAAAAGGATGAACATCAACATACTTTGTTAGATGTTAGTGAAATATTTCTTGCCCTCAGGGAGCTTGCATCTTACTGAAAGAGGAAAATCAGGGAACAACATGAATATGTAAGAAAATACAAAATATTAAAAAAGTAAATTCAAAGCTTGTGTCTAAGGAAAGAAGGGGGCTGGGAAGAAAACAGAAGGAAATGCACATAGGAGATGTTGATTAAGCTGAGGTTTTAAAGAATCCAGAGACTCTAAGAGGTAGAGACAGGCTGTATAGAGGAATGGAGATGGGAGATGAATTATCATGTATGAGCAGCAGCAAGAAACTCAATTTGGTTGGAATATAAAGTATATGAAAGAGAGAGTAATGTGCAATAAGCCTGGATGAATAGAGGCTTGGGGGCAGATTATTCAGGAATTTGAATGCAAAACCCAGAGCTTTGTATTTTATCCTAGAAGCAACCCGGAGGCCACTGGAGTCTTTTAAGAACAGAGAAAGGATGTGGTCTGTAGTTTAGGAATATCTTTTTCACAACTGTGTGGAAGAAAATTTGGAGAAGGAAGAGATGGTGTAGGAAAATTAATTAGAAAGCTATTACAAATGTCTAGCTGAGACATGATGGTGGAGACTAGGTTAGTGGCCTTTGGGGTGGAGAAAAGAGATTTTGTAGAAGTAGAATTAATAACACTTGTACTTAATTGAATGTTAGCCTTCTTCACATTGAGAGCTTACACAAGCCAGCCAACAGGCACTAGCCACAGGAAGCTACAGCATTTCATTGAGCAATATAACCATGAACAAGGAAAAGTGAAGAGGATTCAGTGGCTTGGTTCTCAAATTCTCCTCATGACTGGTTATCTACCTTACTTGATGCCATAAGGAAAAATGCAGATGGAGGAACCCTTACTAGCTCCCAACAGGAATGGCTGATAGGAAAATTTGAGCTCTTTAAAGTCCCAGGAACTCCTGAGTTTGAGATGTATCCATAGATTTGCTTAGGATTTCTTAGATTTCAGAGGACCTTCTGATATGTAATTTATACAGTAATTGTTTCATGTAATTGGTCTTATTCATTTTGCTTCATTGATCATGAGCACATTTCAAACCATGCATTTGTGCTATGCTCATATGTCTAAAGAGCAATGGAGTACTGCGGGGAAGAGAAGGGAGAAGTAGTCTCCTACTCAGTTGGAACTGAACTGAGATACTAATAGGATAAATCAATCCAACTCTGACTCCTCATCTACTGGGGGGAGCATAGCCACCAAGAAAGAGACGGCACTAGGAAACAGAGATAAACAGCTTTCTGAGAACCATAGAGAGCTTGGCATTTACCCTTGATCTTCTTCTAATATTAAGAGTATGTAACTGCCACAGTGAGGGCACTAGTTTTCATCAGTGAGCCATTGGTTTTCATCAATGAATAGTATTAGAAACCTGGGAAATGGCATCTAGTATTTAAAGTCTTACTTCCTGAACTATACTGTAAACTAAGAAAAGGTAAGAGATTGGATTTAGAGTCAGATGGTCTAGGCTCATTTAGTGCTTTGCTACTTACTACCTGAATAGGTGGCAATGCCTTAACCATTCATGTGTTGTAAAGGTCTCTAGGACCTCTTCTATCCTTATCATGGGAAGTGCTAATCACAAGAACAATTTGTTTCAATGGTCATGAAGGCAGCTGAAGTAGGAGTTGTGGAGCCCTTAGAGATTGGTCAGATATCAAAAACGACAAGATCATCCACTGTATCTAGAGCCAGCACCAGTTATCCCGACTTTATCTTGCCACTGGACTTCAATGACTCCAGAAGAGGGAGTGAGGCTGATGATGACTTTGGGCAACTTTGAGCAAATTCAGTTCACAAGTAAGTCAAAGATATCACCTGAGTCAAGACATCAGCAAGACATCTTAGGAGAGGAGAGGGCAAAAAACAACTCACTACCTGCATGATCCTAGACAAAATCATTTAGCTTCTGTGGGCTTTAGGTTCTTCATCTGTAAAGGGGGCTAGGGAGAAGAGTAGGCTTTTAAGGTCCTGTTGTTCAGTTCTGTACAACTCTTCTTGACCCTCTGCAGTATAGCATGCCAGTGCTGTCCATGGGGTTTTCTTGACAAAGATGCTGGAGTCATTTGCCATTTCCTCCTCCAGTGAATTAAGGCAAAAATAGGTTAACTGACTTCCCTAGGTTTACATATCTAGTAAGTGTCTGAGGCTGGATTTGGACTTGGGTCTTTCTAACACTAGATCCAGCACTGTAACCACTGTGTCATCTAGCCAAGTAGGCTTTTAAATCTTTGGATCTTATTCATTTTGTCATACACATACATACACATCCCCTTCTCCTCTCCTCTCCTCTCCTCTCCTCTCCTCTACTCTTCTCTCTTTCTTTCTCTCTTCAGCAGGTCCCTCAAGAAATGGCAATCAGACTGGTGACTCACCACTCTAGAGAGCTTTATAGGTTTTATTGGTTCAGGGAGTCTAGAGATAAAAAGATTTTTTTAATGGTGCTACATTTATACAGGTGTGAGATAACCAGAGTCTATCCTAGGGTGGTAACTGTAGGAATGAAAAGGAAAGGGCAAAATCCACAATTTGTCAAGAAGTAATGGGACTTTTTTTGAGCTAAGAAGAAAACAAAATCAAAATGACTACAATGAGTCAGGAGGGACAGTCTTAGCATCTTGGCTGCCATATGTAAGTGTGAAATGCCACCTCATACACTTACACTCTCAGTCCTCACTTTGGCGATACTGGCACTTTACAGCTACACAATATGAGCCCTTCCACCATTTCATCTACATTTTTATGGAGTTATGGAGAATGCCAGTCTTGTTTGTTTGCTTTGCAGAAGTCAGCAGGCATGTTCTCTCACACCTGAGGCATTTGACCAATCAAAACCTCACTTGTTCTCACTTATTAAAATTGCTGATTGACATCCTGCTTGAGAATTTCTTGACCAAAAGCTGAAGCCTTCGTGTACCATCATCGATGGCCATCTTAACCTTACAAATGTTTTCTCTCAGGACTTGAGGAACTGCTGTACTCTCTGATCCAAGATAAACAACTAAATTAAGCCTTGGGAAAACTATGACTTTGGCTTGATTGTGGCTTTAATTTTATTTTCTTTCTGGGAAATGTAGGATATTCTTTTCTGACTACAGAGAAAGGGGTAAATGGCTCTTCAGAGAAGAGAAGGCTTACGTTCAGCTCTACATCAAAATGTCTTCTAATCTCAGGGCACTATCTAGGACAGTCTATATTTTCAAACTTCAGTTCAAGTTCAAGTCCCTCGGTTGCCTTAAATCCAGTTTGCACTGCTTGCTGACGCAGGGGGAAATGTGAACTTTTTTTTTTAAAGAAAGTAAAAGTAAAGCTTCAGGTCTCAGGGCAGAACTAGTCCTAAATTCAGTCCTGACAGAGTAGTTGTGGCATTTTCTTAATGAAAGGCAGGCAGAATTTTCCTTACTATGCTGACTTTATCTCTCCTGTATCCTATTTCACTTAATGAACATATGTGCATTTTAAAGGATTTATTCAATAGCTTTCTTTCTCTTTTATAAAGTGCTTGGAAAGATACCAATGGAATCTGTAGATATTAGGCTCCCCCCTTCCCCTCTATCAGGGAGTAAATATGCTTGATCCATAGCCTTTCCGGTTCCAGGTTCTCAGCTCAAATAACAGAACTGCTTTCAAGGTGAGTTGATTGGTTGTTAAGTACTCAATCCTGAGAAAGAGAGGGGGCCTGCAATGTCCACTTTATATACCTGGTGCTTCTAATATGATTATGTTCTTAAAACAAGTCAAAACAGATGATAGGATTAAAAAAACAAAACAAAACCCGAGTACTTTAGTTATAATCACTTCCTTGAAAGACAGTCAGCCTATACAGATAAAGTTCTAGCTAGAGGTAGTTCAGTATAGGTTGGTTGGTTTAAATCAGAGGTCTCAAAATTGCCTATGCAGTCTATAATACTGTAGATTACAATATAAGTAGGAAATATTTAACGAAATAAATAAAAATAAAACAAAAAAGGGGATAATGTCAATGTGTGGTTTTCAGAGTCAATATGTGACTTCCAGGCATCCTTAAATATGGTATAGTAGCCTTCCCTTTCTATTTGAATTGGACAGCACTGGTCTAGATGGCCTACCAGAAGTCCCACATCCATCCACCATTCTATGAAACCTACCTTTATCTCCATCTGTATTTTTATAACCTAAGTAGGAGCTTCAAAAGACTAATGCCAGTCCCACATCTTCCTCCCTCTTCTACCCATCTAAATGCTCTCCTTTGTTCAAAACTCAGCTCAAAGATTTAGCTCTTCCATGAAGTCATTCTTGAGTCTCTTCCCTCATTGAAATAATCTCTTCTACCTTTCTGATTGAGCAGCTACATGGCACAGTGAATAGAATGCTGGACCTGGAATCAGGAAGACTCATCTTCCTGAGTTCAAATCTGATTAATTGTTTGTCACTTGGCAAGTCACTTAATCCTGTTTGCCTCAGTTTCCTCCTCTTTAAAATGAGCTAGAGAAGGAAATGGAAGACCATTCCAGTATCCAGTAAGAAAACCCCACCTGGGAGAGAGTTGGACATAAACGAACAATAATAACTGTTCTTATTTAATTTTCTCCATTTCCTTTGCATCGTACTTAGTATAGATATATTTCTTCTTCATAGAACACTGGAAAGAATACTAACTTTGAAGGTGGTGGAGGTAGATACAAAAACCCAGTTTTATTTCTTACTGTGTGGCTTTAAACATGTTGTTTGTCTCTGAACCATAGTCTCTTCATTTTTTAAATGTAAGTGAAAGATTAGATAATATCTAAGCTCTTTCCCACTTCTAAATCTATTAGTCCTTGATCCCTACTAGATTATAAATTCCATAAGGGCAGGGATTGTTTTTCTTGTATTACTCAAAGCACTTAGCAATGCACAGAATAAGTGCTAAAAGAAATATTGTTGAATGAATGAATGAATTTAATATCATCAGTACTACCAAGAAAAATGAGATAATATTTGTACTAATAACATGAAGTGACATTTATGTAATACTTTAAGGTTTGCAGAGTACTTTTTAAATATTATTTCTTTTGATCATCATAATGATTTATAACTTAGGTTCTAGAGGTATTGTTACTTCCATTTTATAAGCAAGAAAACTGAGGCTCAAACAGGTTACCTTGATCCTATATCTGGTACAACTGCCCCTGTATCCTACCCTCTCCATGTCCACAAATAATGAAATAAGTACCTAACAAAACTATCTAAATAGATATCTGGGGAAGTGCTGTTTCCTTCAAAGTAGTCCTCTTGGAAAGCTTGTTACTTATTCTAATGCTGCGGCAATTTTTCCAAACATGTTTGGACTCCTCTTTGGGAACTGCCTCAATCTCATTACCTTCCAGTCACAACTTGTACTAGCTTGCATAACCCAAAGTGTCACCCCTTTTGGAAGCCAGGATTTTTTAAACTTCTCTTCCAGGTTAGAAATGGTTCAAATTTTTTAAAGCCATCTATCAAAATATTCTCATAATAGTATAAATATTGGGATATTGCAATCCTTCCATGGACCAAGATTGAGACTTCCTTGTCTCCAGGTTTACAAAAGCACCAGAGAAAAGTAACTAGAAGATGCTGAAGTCAAGGAAATAAATGCTTTTCAATCTCAATAAAAGAAGGATACTGTATAAATTAGAGGAACAGCATAATTACACTCATTTTGGGGCTAGGTCTTTCCAAAAGTAGATCACTTCCATAACCTACTGACATATTGGAGATGCTTTTGACTATGTGTTCAGAACAATGTGACTCTAAATAAGGCAACATCTGCCCCAAATGTCTGATTCACTGTTGTTGCTGACCTGGTCTAAATGTCAACCTTCTCAAGATTACGTGGCCAAATAATTTGTATTTGTTCTCTTAATATACGCTTATTAAGCATCTATTTTGTAAAGATCTTATGTTTAGATATTGATCAGGACATCAAAATAAATGTGATCATGCCACTCCTTTGCATAGTCCAGTCAAAATAGCCTATTTATGGTTCTCCAAACTCAGCGCTCCATCTCTTGAATCTTTTTGTACCATCAGTTCCAATAACCTAGAATGTAATCCCTTTTCACCTCCAACTCTTAGTTTTCTTCAAAGTTTAACTCGTGCCATTTTCCTATAGCTTTTTCTGAGGCCCCTATTTGTCATTCTTCTCTCTCTTATCAAACTACATTGTATTTGTTTATCTGTTAAAAATGGTCTATTTCTGCAGTTTAATCCTGAACACAGGGTTTGGTTTTTGTTTTTCTTCGTATTCTCAGTACCTAGAACAATGTAGGTGCTTAATAAATACTTGGTGATCGATTTGTAAGATATGGTCACTGAATAGAACTGTATTAATGACTTTGATAAGATGTAAAATAAGTAAAAAACCAAGTTTCCGCCTTTGAGAAATGTATCATTTATGGCAATAGTTACCACATTCATCAGAAATGTCTTAATGTTAATAAAAATGACTCACATTTATATAGTACTTTTAGCTTGACAAAGTATTTTTTAAAAATTTGATAGTAGTAGTTGGTATTTAAATGTTGCTTTAAGGTTGGCAAAATGTTTTATGTACCAGATTTTATTTGAGCCTAAACAATGAGACTATGAAGTTGATACCACAGTTGTTATTGTTTTTGGCGGTGGTGGTGGTTCCCTTTAAACTGAATTAGAAACTGAAGCTGATAGAAGTTAAAGGACTTCCCCATGGTCACATAGCTAGTAAAAGTCAGAGGAAATGGTAAATTGAGTCTTCCCTGACCCCAAGATTGGCCCTCTTTCCAGAGCACTTAGCCACAAGGATGCTGAGAGGCAGGTAGTGAAAATATTATTATTCCCATTAGACAGACAGATGATGAAACTGAGGTCAAGCGCTTTAGTCAAGGTCACAAAGATAGTACACACAAGGATCTCAATCTGGCCCTCTGACGCCAAATCCTACGTTCTTTCCACAACGGCAGGTTTAAAAGCAATGTATCAGTAAATGTAAAGGAATATGACCACCTCCCAGTTTCACTACAGTCATTCCCACCTCTGTTCTTCCCCTTGTGCTATTCTTCATGCCAGAAATATTCTTTGGATCTCTACTCTAACTATACTTTGAGGCCCTGCAAGATTTCCACCTCTACCATGAAATCTTTTCTAATTATTCTAGCTTTCAGCCTTTTCAGTTTTCTCTGAATTCCTATGGTACTTTATTGGCTGAATAACACAAGTTAGTCTTTAATTACATACTATTCTGTGTCAATGTTTCATTTGTATTAGTTTTTCCACCCACCTGGATTATAAACTTTATAAGGGAAGAGATCATGTCTCCTACTTACTCTCCATCTCTTAGAAGGCTAGGAACATAGGAAATGTTTATTGATTAATTAGAGTACAAACTAAATATAAAGGTCACCCACTGGTGTCTCACCCACTAGAAATCACATTATTTACTGGCCCACAATGGGAAAATTTTAAAAGAAAAAAACAACCCACACCTTTTGCTCGCCACCAGCTGGCATACAGGCATCATGCCAATGGTAAAGATCTTATACCCAGTGAACATTTTCAGCCACTTCTTCAGAGTATTACAGGCTTTTTTAAAAATTCCTTACTTTCTGTCTTAGAATCAATACTGTGAATTGTTCTGAGGCAGAAGAATGGTAAGGGCTAGGCAGTGGGGATTAGATGACTTGCCCAGGGTCACAGAGCTAGGAAGTGTGTAAAGTCAAACTTGAACCTAGGACCTCCCATCTCCAAGTCTGGCTCTTAATCCAATGAGCCACCTAGCTGTCTCTCCATCCGTCTCCCACCAAAGGACTTTTTGAAAACAATTTGTGAGCCTGAGTTCCTCAGTCTTTCTATAATGTTTCCTGAGAAGGGTAAGGAATGTCTCGGGCAAAAGTAAAAAAAAAAAAACAATAAGTAGCAGAAACCCAAAGAGAAAAAAAATGTATCTCATATACATTAATTTCTGGGAACATTTGAATATAGTCTCCAAGTGGAAAGTGTCTGCTTTTTTTTTTCCTGTCTATTATTTCTTACTACCTGGAATAGTCCTGGCCCAGAACAGGTGCTTAATAAATACTCACATAGTAAATGCCAAAAGACCAATAAGAGAAGTCCAAAGGAGAGTCCAAGAGATGTTGGCCAAGTCCAAAGAACCACCTCAAAAAGAGACCAAAAGCCATCTCTCCTTGATCTTTATGGTTCATGATTTGAGTGGCTCTTTCTGATTCTGTCATCAATTCTTTTTTTTTTTATTATTTTTAAACCCTTAACTTCTGTGTATTAGTTCCTTGGTGGAAGAGTGGTAAGGGTAGGCAATGGGGGTCAAGTGACTTGCCCAGGGACACCATCAATTCTTTTTGACATAGTTATGCCTTCTGACTATCCCTTTCCCCCATCCTAAATCTTTTCATAGTGACCAAGGGATCAATCAAGAATCAATGGTTGAACATGCCCTTCAGTAAGAAGTCAGAATACATGTATCCCACAAGAAGGGACCAGGACACAGGCACATTCCTACACACATTGATAAGATGGCCTTGTAAGGACCTCTCTACCTCAGAAAATAAAAAAAAAAAGCTATTAGAGGAGGTTCAAATCTCCAGATTCATTCTGCTAAAGGAAGGCCCTCAATAATGGACCAAAAACTCTCTCCTGTGTCCCCCACCTCCCATTCCCTACCATGAAGGTTTGAAGATCAATTAGTTGCCATTTCCCTAGGTTGATCCCCTTCCCTCTTATCTCCTGCATGAATCAGCACCAGTTCCATAAACTTGATCTGGGCACACTAGATCCAGGCTCCCAATACCTGATCCTACCTGGTCCAGATAAGAAACCTATAAAAACCCACTGGATCTACTAATGCCTCCACTTGAGATCTCAGGAATACCTGACTCTTTCCATCCTCCCTGACTGTCCCTTCTTGTTATATTTTCCCTGGCTTGTTTTACTTTCTTCTCTTTTTTGTCTTGTGCTATATTCTGTCTTGGAATGCTTTGTCCTTCCTTGTACTGTGTCTTGGAAACCCCAAACCTCACTCAAAACACGTGAAGATAGGGTCACGCTACAATCATTGAATTAAATTAAAACTGATAGTTTGACAGAGTAGGTTGTAGCACCACCTCCCTACTCCATGCATTTTTCCTGGCTGTTCCCCATTCCTAGAATTCTCTCCCTCCTCGTCTCTGTTTCTAGGGTTCTCTGGCTTCCTTCAAGTCCTAGATAAAAATCCATCATCTACAAAAAGTCTTCCCCAGTCCTCTAAATGGGAGTTCCTTCCCTCTGATGATTGTCTCAAATTTATCCTGTATATATCTCTTTGCACTTTGGCTCCTTCATGAGACTGGAAGTTCCTTGAAGTCAAGGACTGCTCTGACATTTCTTTGGGTCCCCAGCACAGTACTTGGCACAGAGAAGGTGCTTAATAAATGTTTGTTGACTTGACTGAATAGTTCTACTTCCCAGTTCTGTAGATGTTATGGCAAAAGGCCAAAGTGTTGGTCAAACTCTGCCTCTGGAACTGCGTTCTGGAGTTTTTTACACGTAAATTTAAATTAGAAGAGGCAATGAGCACTCTGACTAGCTACCAGGGTGTTCTGATGGCCAGATGGGGTTAATAGGGATGGCCCTCGTTCCCTTGGTGAGAATCTCAGGTGCAGCAGCATGTGGCCTCTTCAGTAGTTAATACTGTACCTGTCGGAAGCTTTTCCCGCCCCATATTGACAAAAAGGATTAAGTTGCACTGGGCTACTCAGCTTAAGAGTCATTCTGATTGAAAGAACAAGCTAAAAAAGTTCTAATTATAGCCCATTGCCTTCCCTGGGTTATATCTTCCTTCAAAGCCAACTGGGAGAAAAGAATCTCCCCTTTGTGTGCAAATGGAAATTAGATACCAGAAAAGGGTGAGCACTATGGGTCAAAGCTTATGGTATTTCCCTGTTCAGTGCATTTATTGCACTGAAAAGAACAGCATGCTTACATTTTTTTTCTTTGTTTATGCCATATTTCCTTTATCAGTGGTTTTCCTTTAAATAAGTCACTTGGCTTTCTTTTTACATTTCGGGGAGTCAAGTGATCAGTAAGCTTTAAAATCAGGTTTACCGTAAGAACGATTAGGAAGCATCTACTTCTACTGTTCTGGGCCAGACTAAATTCTCCTTGACTTCCTATTGTCTGGCTCCAGTGAGCATTGCACCCAAACCGCAGGTAGGCAACTACACAAAGGCCGGGTGCCATGTTCTCTTGATCGACTCCCAAATACTTCACATGGAACTAAAAGCCTAATCATTCCACTTGGATGGGAAGAATGGGGGGGGGGGTGGCAGGGACACTGCCCCTTCTTTGTCCTGGGCACGTGACTCCTCCGGGATCTTTTTTAATGGGCTGTAAGATCAGGGAAGAAGGGCTGCTAGCAAAGCTTCATGAATCACTCATGACTTCTGTCCTTCGGTCATCCAGGAAATTGCCAAGATCTTGCAGTCATACCATTACCAAGTCCTGCCCATCGCCTGGGCTCCAGCAAAGACATTCCGCCCCTTGGTGAAAGGAGCATAGAGCAGCCATTGTCATGTAAAATTAGTCTGGGCAAAACCCCAGAGAACATATTGTTGGAAACTGGCCTGTTCTCACTCAGCCAGGACATGTGAGAGATAAGCAGACTGTTACAGCTCTCACTTCTGCTTGTCAGCCTTTTTCCAGTTGAAGACTATTGTTCTTGTAGTGGTTGTTTTTTCCTCTTTTCTCTCGAGGTGCATCAATTACCCTGTTTCCCAGTTTTCTGCTCCAAGGAAGAAGGCTTCATAAAGGACTAACTCTGAGAAATATCTCCCAAATAGAGAGAGCTTAGGGAATCCAAGGAATGAGCCATGTAGCCACAGAACATATTGTTTACCAGTGTTCCATCGTAACCATATCTGGGCTCAAATTTAGCAGACTTGGCTTGGCTTTCCTCGTAGACTGTCATCTCTTAAGCAAACGTCTCCTTTCCTTAAGACCAGCCTCCTTCCTGAGAATAACATGAGATGGACAATGTGGCATTGTCCTTCAGACCTTCATGTAAAGGACATTTTCAATGGTACAACCAGAAGGCTTCACCTTCCTTCCCTCCATTCTTATGGAAACAACTCCATTTCTGGTCCCCCTGCTGACCAGAGCCAAGAGAATCTTCCAATGGGTTTCTCATTCCAAATGCTTTTTTAAAAATTATTATTATTTTTCAGTTTGAACTCTCCTTTGTGAGGTTGAAAGGCAAGACTAGCTAGAAACTGGAAATGAAGGAGTTAAATTCTAGGAGTTAAAATTAATGCTCACATAAATCATTTCTAGAAGGTAATTTCTGGGTCTCCCCAAGAACTGAAGCTAATAGGCCATTGCATTGGCTCGCTGGAAAACTAGTATTCCTTGGCAGTCCAGGGTAAACTTTCCAGTTTAGGAATTCTGTCATCTTGATCACTTTTTTAAGGTGGAGGGAGGGAGAAGAAGGGGTAGGGAGGAAGTATTAGAAATGGAAATACCAAACCATGGAAAAAGAACTCATGACCAAAACTTTGACCAAAATCTGCCCTAAGAAACCTATAAATTTGACTGACTGCAGTGCTAGAGCCAGAAGTGAGTACCTCTCTGACTGGTTTCTAGGCACGATATTAAGGAGCCTATTCTAAGTTAACAAAAAAAAATGGAACTAAGAATATGCATGCACTAAAGGATTTGGGTTTTATTTATATTTTGTTTTTAGTTGTTTTTTTTTTTTAAACCCATGCCTTTCATCTTAGTACCAATACTGTGTATTGCTTCCAAAGCAGAAAAGCAGTAAGGGTAAGGCAATTAATTGGGGAATAAGTGACTAGCACAAGGTCACACAACTAGGTCACATTTGAACCCAGAACCTCCCATCTCTTGGCCTGGCTTTCAATCTGCTGAGTTACCTAGCTGCCCCCATTTATTTATTATTTACTTAATCCTTGAGAATGGAAGGAAAGGAAAGGAAAGGAAAGGAAAGGAAAGGAAAGGAAAGGAAAGGAAAGGAAAGGAAAACCTCTAGGTAAAAAAACACTATCCTTTGTAATATTTGAAATAATTTTAAAAGCAAATTCTCAGAAACACTAAAGACCTTCTAATGACATGAAAGACATGATTTCTGAGACCCTCTATATTTTGTTTTTTCCCTTGTTAGCCAGAAATCAAGATAAAATAGCTTTGAAATGACAACATAAGTAAGCAGGGAAATAGGATTCTCTTCATGTCCAACTAAATAAACAATTAAAAAGCAATAATAATAATAATAATTAACAATTAGCATTTATAGAGTGCCTTAAGATGTGCAAATATCTTATTTGATCCTCACAACCTCTCTGGGAGGTTATATTATTATACTCATTTTACAGGTGAGGAAACTAAGGTTAATGGCAGGTAAGTGACTTCCCCAGTGTCACATAGTCAGTAAATGTCTGAGACTTGGGCATCAGATCTTCCTGACTCCAGGCCCAGTGTGGTATCCATGTAATTGCCAAAATATAAAGCTGTCATTTAGAATAGCACTTGGAAAATATATAAAACACTTTACATATTTGTTATTTAATACTCACAGCTTTTTGGGATAAATAGTACAATAATTCCCACTTTATAAGAGAAAGGAATCAGAACTGTATTCCAGCCTGCAATTCAAAGTACAGAACCCTGTATGAGTCATTTAGTTTCCTTAAGCTACTTCATCTGCCCCCAGCCACAACATTTGTAATAAAGAAGCAGGAGCATCGTTATAAGAGCATTGCCAAGAATATGTGTATCTCCTATCTCTGGAAGGATGCTCTGTGTCCTCAGCCCACTGCATCCTAAAACTTGCTGGCTCCAGTCTCTCTGCACCTGCAGCCTTCTAGGAGTTATTGCCTCTTCACTCAAACACAGCCAGGTAGGAAAGAGAGGGAGGTTGGCTTGTGGGGGCCTTTTGTATTCACACCCAATTCTGGCTTGACTTCCTGTCAAAAGGCATGTAGTAAGTCAACCAGAAATTGTCATAAATAGCACAAGTTCTAAAAGCCAGAAATGGGACTGCATCGATCCAAGAACTCTGCATGCTCCTAAGGTGTGGGAGGCTCATCAGCCAATATGCCCTTTTATCTATTTACATGTTGTCTCTCCCTCATTAGAATGTGAGCTCCTTGAGGGCAGGGACTATGATCTGCCTTTTTTTTTTTTTTTTTGGTATTTCCAGCATTTAGCACAATACCTGGTACAAAGTAAATGTTTAAAGGCCTTTTGATGAAGGATTGATTTTTTAAAAACTCTTTATCAACTGTCTTAGAATCAATACTATGCTTTGGTTCCAAGGCAGAAGAATGGTAAGGGCTAGGAATTGGGAGTTAAGTGACTTTCCCAGGGTCACCTAGCTAAGAAAGTCAGGCTACATTTGAACCTCCCATCTCTAGGTCTGGCTCTCAATCCACTGAGCCACTAATTGCCCTGATGGATGGATTGATTGGGAGTTTAAAATTTTGATGACAAAGGGAGCATGGGAGAGATCCTATTTTAAGAAACCCCACATGAAAATCTTAAAAAGAGATTAAACTAATGAGTGATTATTTACATTTCAAAAAGATTTGCTCCTGTCTAGAAGTTTAATTATATCTACTAGATTCCTTGAGGAATCTAAGTGGCTCACTCAGAAGATAGGGCTACTAAAGAGAATTAAAACTCTAAAAGGGAAGTCAGTGAAGGAAGAAATGATAGCTCAAAAATGAAAATTTAAAAACACAAAAGTGGGCAGCTAGGTTGCTCAGTGGATTGAGTGCCAGGCCTAGAGATGGGAGGTTCTGGGTTCAAATATGACCTCAGACATTTCCTGGTCAAGTCATTTAGCCTCACCCCACCCCCACCCCATTGCCTAACCCTTACCACTCATTTGCCTTAGAACCAATATTGATTCTAAGACAGAAGGTAAGAGTTTAAAAAGAGAAAAACATAAAAGGAGACAATTTCGTTATAAAGGGGAAAGGGAATTGTATAAAACACTGAAATGGATAATTGCCAAATGACTTAGTTTTTTAAAAGACATTAATTAAACTGTGGGCAGCTAGGTAGCATAATGGATAGAATACTAGGTATGGAATTAAGAAGACCTCAGTTCAAATCTGGCCTCATACATTTACTAACTGTGTGACTCTGGGGCAAGTCACTTAAGCTTGTTTGCCTCAGTTTCCTCATTTATAAAATGAGCTGGAGAAGAAAATGGCAAACTACTCCACTGTGTCTGCCAAGAAAATTCCATGGACATTATTAACATCCTCTGGTCCACAGAGCCACAAAGAATAAGACACAACTGAACAACAACTAGATTCTGTTACCAGAAATCTCCTTAAAAGTTGTTAAAAGATCATTAAACATTGGGCAGAGGAACTGGGATACAGTGACAATAAAACTCAAAGATTCTGTGTTACAAAGTGCTGACGATTGAAGGTTAACTAGAAGATAAAACAGCTGTAAAATTACAGTCTAAGCCTTCAGGAAAATATGGTTGTGTTTACAGACAACTTAAGAGTCAGAAAACCAGAGTCCTGGTACCAGATCGGTTTCCAGCTGTGTGACCTTGGCCACATTATTTAGTCTCTCTGGGCTTTAGCTTCCACATCTATAAAATGAAGGCCGTCAACTCCTGAAGTTCTTTCCAATATTTCCAATTTGTTTAACATCCTGTTGCTTTAAAGGTCATGCAGTATAGCAGAAACAAGGCTGGATCTTAAGTTAGACATGAATGGCCCCAATCTAGAGTCCTAGCTAGCTCCTCTACTTACTGACACCACTAAGCTCAGCTAGGTGACACTACCTAGGACACAGAACACTGACCCTAGAGTCAGAAAGACCTGAATTCAAATTCCTCTTCAGACACTTACTAGCTGGGTACCCCTGAGAAAGTCACTTCACCTCTGTCTTCTTCAGTTTCCTCAGATTTAAAATGGGGGATAATAATAATAGCACTTATCTCCCAGAGTTGTTGGGAGGATCAAAAATGTTTGTAAAGCACTTAGCACAGTGCCTGGCACACAGTAAACATGAAAGAAATACTCATTTTCTTCCTACTTGTTGTTTGACTTTGAATAAGTCATGACCTCTCTCAGCCTCAGTTCCTTCAACTATAAAATCTGGGCCATTTTACTTCTATTGCCAACTGAATGGGATTGTAATGATCAAACCAAATAATGTATGTGAGAGTTCTGGGAACACAGTGCTCTATAAATGCAACATTTTAGTTGAGATAAAGTGTACTAAGTATTAAGTACTAAGGCTAAGGACTCTTCTCCCCACCTTTCCTTCACTTTTGCTAACCAGAGTTCATTTCCCCAAACCATGTTCTCCTAAACAATGTTCTCCTGAACTTATCTGACACTGGTTGTTCAAAGCTACCATCTTCTCATCATGCTATGGAGATAGGTTGGACGTGGTATCATGGGAATGGACTTGGGTATACTACTATCATGAGAGTTTACTGGGCACCTTCTCTTGGGAGAAAAGGGACATATGGTCATGGGAGCAGACTGGGAATATGATCATCGGAGTGAACTGGACATGCTATCAGGAGAATGGACTGGACATACTATCATTGGTCAATCAACAAGTCAACAATTATCTATTAGGTTCTTACTATGTGCCAGGCGTTGTGCTAAGCTATCCTGGGGTTAGAATATGCATGCCATCCTAATTTGAGAAGAGAGAAAACATGACTATATTGAAGCAGGGAGCAGAAAGGCTCAAGGTGACACTGCAAGCCAGGACACATCTGCCCAGTAAGCCCACTGATTACCCCTCCCCTCTTGGTTCTCAGTGCTTAAAATAGCATGAACCGGTGTGGCCACATTTTATCCTGTGCCAGTCTGAGTGAATCAATCCTCTGAGGTATTTCAATAGCCAGCAAGGAACTCCTCACTGGCTGGGCTGAGGGCATTGGCTTATTTATATACTTCCAGGCTCCACCTGGTCTACCATTAAAAGGAATTCTGCCTCTCCTCTTGGAGCCACATCCACAAGCATCTCAGCTTGTTCAGAACTATCAGATCTAATAATGATCCTGGATTTTAAGAAATATTTAAGAAATGAATTAGGAAGTGAAAAAAAATCATGACTTTGGTCATTTAGGCCAGGCTGGTGTAACAGAAACGGAATTTGACTGGGAGTCATAAGACCTAAGTGACCACCAACTTGACATATGACTAGGGACAACTTATTTAGCCTCTGTGGATTTCCATTTCTTTACATTAAAACCAGAGGACTAGCTGACTGGCCTCCTTGATATTCCATATATCTCCCAAACTTTAGGCATTTTCACTGGCTCTCATGGAATGCTCTTCCCCCCTCATCTCTGCCTCTTGGTTTCTCTGACTTCATTCAAATTCCAGCTCAAATTCCATCTTCTACAGGTAGCCTCCTAATTCCATTGCTTTCCCTCTATTTCCAGTATATCATATTTACAGCTGTTGACTCCCCCACTAGATTGTGAGCTCTTTGAGTACAGGGAATATTCTTTTTTTTCTTTTCTTTGTATCCCCAGGCCTTAACACAATGCCTAGTAGGCATTTAATGTTCATTGACTGAACTATCTTTAAGACTCCCTTTAACTCAGAAGAAAAACATATGATTGATCACATGGTTCAATGGGTACATGATTTGGGGATTTTGGCTTTAAATGATCATTCTATTACAAATATTAGTAATATGGAAATAGTTTTTGAACAATGATACATGTATAACCCAGGAATTGTTTATCAGCTCTGGGAGGGGGGAAGGAAAAGGGGAGGGAAAGAACATGAATCATATAACCATGGAAAAATATTCTAAATTAGTTAATTTTTCAACAGACTCCCTACAACTCTAAACATCATATCACACATTTAGAGATGGAAGACTATCTTAGAGACCACCTAGTCTCATTTTACAGATGAGGCAAGTGAGGCCTAGAGAAATAAAGTGACTTGCTCCAAAGAACACACAGGTAGTAAGAGGTAGAGGAATTCAAACCCAGGTCTTATGACTCTACCAATTTCTAATGCACCTTTATGTTCTATAATGGTCTGTCTACTCTCTGACTAGGTAGAGCACCTAAAATTTGGGACTCTCAGAATAGTCCTCCCAGTAATGGGCAGTACTGGTATGTAGGAGTCATTCTTAGAAGCCCCCAAGGTAGATAGATACCAGCCCCTCAAAATTACTGGACCTGGTGAGGATGTTTTCCTACCAAGAAATTCTAGCATTACTGATTGCCAAGATGGTAAATGACCTGCCACTGGGAGGCAATACCTTTGGTAAGTAGATAAAAGAGCAATATAATAGATTGGAGTTAAAAGAGACCTCAGAAGAAAGAGAATCAATGAATTTTAAGGACTTAATGGGTCATGGGGTCCAATCACACTTGAAAGGAATTCCTATTATAATACCCTAAACAAAGTGTGGTCTAGGATTGGCTCAAAGATCTTCATAGAAAACCCATTCCATTTTTATGTAGCTCTAATTGTTAGGAGTAGCTAGGTGGTCCAGTGAATAGTGTGCTGGCCCTTGAGTCAGACTCATCTGCCAGAGTTCAAATGTAGCTTCAGTCATTTACTGTGTGACTGAGCAAATCACTTAATCCTGTTGGCCTCAGTTTACTTATCTATAAAATGAGCAAGAGAAGGAAATGACAAACTACTCCAGCGTCTTTGCCATGAAAAACCCAAATGGGGTCAAGAAGAGGCAGACACAACTAAACAAAACCAAAATTATGAGGAAGGTTTTCCTGGACATCAGGTCTAAATTTCCCCCTTTGCAATGTCCAGCCATTACTCCCGATATTGCCCCAGAAGCCACACTGAATAAGTCCAATGTCTCTTCCACGTAACAATAACACACCCCCTGACTTTTTTCTCCTCTGCAGGATAAACATCCCCATCTCCTTCAACCAAGTCCTCATTTGCTGTGGACTCAAGGTCCTCCCTGATCCTGTTTGCCCCCATTTGTCCACTCTACTACTTAGTAATGCTCCTACTAAAATGGGGAGCCCAGAACTCAGTGTATTACCCCCTCATGTGCTCTCAGCACAACAGACTGTGGCCAGCTGTCACTTTCTTATTCCTTAATGCTTTCCCTCTTTGAAGTGAATCCAAGGCAGCAGCAGCTTCCTCAGTTGCCATATCACAGCCCTGACTCACACTGAGCTTGCAGGTCACCGAACCCCACAGGTCACTTTCAGACCGATCATTCCCTAAACAGATTTTTCTCATCTTATACTTGTGACGCTGATGTTCTTGACCCAAATGTAAGACTTTATACTTATCTCTAGTGAATTTCAGTTCGTTAGATTCAGCCTAATGTTCACGTCCATCGAGGAGAGATTATTGGATTGCTACCATTCCCAGTTTTGGGTTATCTACAGATTTGATGAGTGTGGATAGAGTGCCTGGCCTGGAGTCAGGAAGACTCATTTTCCTGAATTCAAACCTGGCCTCAGACACTCCCTAACTGTGTGACCTTAGGTAAGTCGCTTAATCCTGTTGGCCTCAGTTTCCTCATCTGAAAAATGAGCTGAAAAGGAAATGGAAAACCACTCAAGAATCTTTGCCAAAAAAATTCTAACGGGGTTTCAGTCAGACATGGCTGAAAAAGATTGAATAATAGCAATGCTTTCTCTGTCTTTAGTTATTGATAAAACTATTAATCAGCAGTCCAATACCCTTGGACATTCCAGTGGAGACCTCCTGTCAACAGAAAATCATGGAATTTCTTCTCTTTCTAGAAGATCAAGACAACATATACCCTCCTCCAGGCCTCACTTGTCCCAATATCACCATCAGTCATTCAGCAATCATACCTGCCAATTCTCTCATTACCCAAGAATGTAATTCTGCACCAATTGAATAGAATTGAAGTAGCTGGATGGCACAGCAGATAGAGTGCCAGGTCTGGAGTCAGGAAGGCCCAAGTTCAAATTTGACCTCTCTTTCCCTCAGTTTCTTCATTTGTAAAATGAGCATAAGGATAACCTCCTAGGGTTATTGTGAGGATCAAATACGATAATAATTTATAAAGAGTTTAGCACAGTGCCTGGCACAAAGGAAGTGCTACAAAAAGGTTAGTAATCATTATTGTTGCTATTTAATTTGAGTGCAACTCAATGCTCTCTTATTTAACCCTTCTTACTTAACTTAATCTAGGGCAAAAGTTCTTAACCATTTTTGTGTTATGGATCCCTCTGCACCCCTTTTCAGAATAATAGGATTGCAGAGGAAGCTAATTGCATTGAGACAACTACCAAAATATTTTAAAAACAGGTTCACAGACTCCAGATGACCGACCTCTGACCTAGGATCGAAATCCGTTAGCCAACTTTGTTCTCTTATTTCCACTGAAAAGCTTATTTTCCTTGTTCAAGAAAACAAAGGCAAACTATTTAGTGAGCACTTCTGCCTTGTCTCTGAAGCTAATCAATCCTCATCACTTCTTAAATTGCTTCTTTTTTCCAATATAGCTTTTAAAAAACCACATAAAACAACACTTTTCCTTGTATCTCTCAACTCATTCTGAGATTTAGAGTTTCTAATGCTTATCCAAGATAGTGGCTAGCTCTTAGATTCATCCTTCTTTACCCTTTCTTGCTTCCTTCTTCTATACATATCTTTTTTTAAAATTCAAGTTTGGGGTAGCTAGGTATCAGTGGATAGAAAGGCCTGGGGATGGAACATCCTGGGCTCAAATCTGACCTCACACATTTCCTAGCTATGTGACCCCCTTGGCAAGTCACTTAACCCCAATTGCCTAGACCTTACCATTCTTCTGCTTTGAAACTGATACTCAAAGACAGGGTAAGAGTTTCTTTTTTTTTTTAGTTTAAGTTTATTGGTGCATTCATACCAGTCTCTTCAGACAATTTTTGTTTTTCTTTCCTATTGGTACTGCTTATCTTTGTATCTTCAGAATTCAAACACTTACATGTTTGTGACATTATGTGTCTTTGGGCTTATGTGACATTAGGCAAGTTATTCAACCTTTGCCTCAGTTTTCTCATCTGTTAAAGAGAGTTAATAATAGCACCTACCTCCCAGTGTTGTTGTGAGAATCAAATGAGATAAAGTAAAGCACATAGGATAGTGCCTGGTACATATAGTAGGTACTATATAATAGTTAGTATTGTTTTATTAATAATTTATAAAGGTTTCCCATTCCAAATTAGTAACCTTCTCCTATGGAACTTTAGTTCATAAAATCCTACCTATTCTTTTTTTTTTTTTAGAAAAATTTTTCCACGGTTACATGATTCATGTTCTTGCTCTCTCTCCCCCATCCCCTACCCCCATAGCCAATGCACATTTCCACTGATTTCTTCATGTGTCATCTCATCAATCAAGACCTATTTCCATATTATTGATAATTGTTCTAGGGTGGTCATTAAGAGTCTACATCCCAAATTGTGTCCGTGTGTTGAAGCAATTGTTTTTCTTCTGTGGTTTCCACTCCTGTAGTTCTTCCTCTGAATGTGGGTAGCATTCTTTTCCACAAATCCCTCAGAATTGTCCTAGGTCATTGCATTGCTGCTAGTACAGAAGTCCACTACATTTGATTTTACCACAATGTATTGGTCTCTGTGTACAATGTTCTTCTGGCTCTGCTCCTTTCACTCTGCATCAATTCCTGGAGGTCTTTCCAGTTCACATGGAATTCCTCCAGGTTATTATTCCTTTGAGCACAGTAGTATTCCATAACCAGCATATACCACAATTAGTTCAACCATTCCCCAATGAATGGGCATACCCTTGTTTTTCAGGTTTTTACCACCACAAAGAGCTCAGCTACAAACTCCCTGAAATATGCTTTCCTGAAACCCAAGATGCAAATCAGACTATGCCCAGCTTTCCTCTTCTTTTCTAGTACAAATTCTAAGCTGAAGTGGTTGCTTCTCCAAAAAGTTTTTCCCATAGCCACACTAGCAATCAATTCTTCCCTATTAGTGAGCATTAGATCCAGTAAAGAATGTGCCCTTGTTGTTTCCTGTACCTTCTGAAAGTCATCTCCCTTCAGAAACCGAAACCCAGAGAGCTTTAGTACATTGCCCAAGGTCACCCAGATAGTAAGTGACAGAACAGGGATGACAACCCACTTCCTTGGATTCCAAATCCAATGCTCTTCTCCACCATCCCACTTTGCCTTCCTGTTTGTTCTGTCCTGATTCAGATTGTAGAACTAGTTGGAGCTCCTTATAGTCTATAAGGAGTAAGAGCAAGCTGGCAAAGAGGGGGAATTCCCAAAATTACCATTTGGACATGATGGTCATCCCAGAATAAAGTAGTTCTGCATCTTCATGTACCCTGACGGACCTCTTCTTTGAATAATATTTTTTTAACCCTTGTACTTTGGTGTATTGTCTCATAGGTGGAAGATTGGTAAGGGTGGGCAATGGGGGTCAAGTGACTTGCCCAGGGTCACACAGCTGGGAAGTGGCTGAGGCCGGGTTTGAACCTAGGACCTCCTGTCTCTAGGCCTGACTCTCACCCCACTGAGCTACCCAGCTGCCCCTTGAATAATATTTTAAATGTATAAAATTAAATACTTAGGATTATAAAGGAAATCAACCAAATCAGAGTTACACAGAGCTTTTCCACCCTTCCTTTTATTATGAAAATAAGCCTTTTAAGGCACTTGACATGTAATAAACCTTTGTTGAATGAATGAATGAACACAAATGAATCATCTTTATTGCTTCTCTTCCTCTTTGACTGGAAGAGACATTGGCCTGTTGTCAGAAGAATATGTTTACAAACCAATCCCCTCAAAAGAATTTCAGAAGGGATCCCCTTAAGCTTTCATTACTGAAAAAAGGAACAAGTTCTTAAACTGACAGGGATCCAATATTTGCAATTATGCTTATTTTGGTTCTTATAGAATATTATGATTCAATTTCTTGGGAGGGCATATCTTAATTTTAGAATTATTTATTAAATAACAAAAAGTGCACAGAGAAAGAGAGAAAAGCAAGAGCGGTGTGTGGCTGGCCACCCCCTCCATAAGCAGACTGAGCCAGCCCTGAGCCAGACCACACATTCTCCTGAGTCCCTGGTTCCAGGAAAAAAGGCAAACTTCCTGTCCGCTGTATCAATGACCCCTTTCCAGAGCTCTCTGACTGGTGGACTCAGACCTCAATTATTTTTTTTTTATTTTTTTAAATTATATTTTAATTTTGAATATTTTCCCATAGTTACATGTTTCATGTTCTTTCACTCTCCCCCAACCCCCCTAAACCCTCTTAGCCGACATACATTTCCACTGGGTTTTACATGTATCATAGATTAAGACCTAATTCCATATTATTGATAGTTGGACTAGAGTTATCATTTAGTGTCTTCATCCCCAATAATATCCCCATCAGCCCATGTGTTCAAGCAGTTGTTTTTCTTCTGTGTTTCTCCTCCCACAGTTCTTCCTCTGAATGTGGATAGTTTTCTTTCTCATAAGTCCCTCAGCCTTGCTCTAGATTCTTGCATTGCTGCTAATAGAGAAGTCCATTATGTTCGACTGAACCACAGTGTATCAGTCTCTGTGTACAATGTTCTCCTGGATCTACTCCTTTCACTCTGCATCAATTGCTGGAGGTCCCTCCAGTTCACATGGAATTCCTCCAGTTCTTTATTCCTTTGAGCACAATAGTATTCCATCACCAACAGATACCACAATTTGTTCAGCCATTCCCCAATTGAAGGACATTCTCTCATTTTCCAATTTTTTGCAACCACAAAGAGCACAGCTGTCAGACCTCAATTAGAACAAGAGGTGGGTCTTTTGGACTCCAGGAGTAACCATGCAACATTTAAAATGACTGCACAATGCATGTGCACTTTTCCCCACATAGCATACTATTTCCCAACATGGCAGCTAGGTGACTGACTTCATTACCTAAGAGAATCTTTGTTTACAGATAAAACAAAGAACTTGTCTCCAACCTGCCTGTCCTTACCAAAGACAAAAGATATAGACAAAAAGAGAGAGGACTCCATCTAAGGCCTCTGCCTTATAGGAGATACAGTTCAAGCTTCAGCTTAAAAATAAAATGTTTTTTAGCTTTAAAATCAAAAGGTTGTTTTGGAGGCCAAAAACGAGTGCAAATTAAATTTAACTTACAACAAAAAGCCCTCTCAGAAATGACTGCAATAAATAGTGAAGACTGGCAGAGAGAACTATGTTCTAGTCAGTCCTGACTCTTAATTCTAATTGTTTTATCTTGGATAAATTGCTTAATCTCCCAACCTCCTTTTCTTTATCTATAAAATGAGAAAGTTAGAATAGAGGATAATAATAATAATCCAATTCAATTCAACAAATATTTATGAATGGTTTGCTATATTCAAAGTGCTGGCCTATATGCTGGGGGTACAAAGATGAAACAGCTCAGAATTTAAAACGATGAGTTTAATTCAAAGTAGAGAGTGATTGGCACAAAGGAAAGATTGAAATGAAGCCTCCTAGGAAAATGTGAGTAGGGAGAGATCAGGCAAGACTGAGTGGGAGCATGGTGTGAAGGAAGCAACTGAGTTAGATCTTAAAGAAAAAGAATATTTTCAAAGATCAAGCATTGGTTGTATTCTACCCTAAAGCAAGGAAGCTTGAGAGGGCAGGATGAGATCAAGGAAGAACTAATGTCCAGTTTGACAGTGATATACAGTACACGAATATGATAAGTAACAAAGCAGGTAAAAAAGATGGGCTGAAGTCTGACTGCAGAGTCTTAAATGTTGGTTATAAGCAATGTAGGAGAAGAGGGGTGCAGCTAGATGATCTAGTGGATAGAGTATTGGGCTTGAGATCAGGAAGATTTGGGTTCAAATTCAGCTTTAGACACTTCCTAGTTGTGTGACCATGTGTATTAGGATTAGCTCCCCAGGGACTCTCTATCCCAGCATTCCCAGTTATGTATCTACATTAGTTAACTAACATAGGGAAAATATAAAATTTGGGTGGCTTCACAGTCTCGCTTATCTCCTGGAAATGTGGCTGTGGAGGCTGGGGTGAGAGCTTGGCAGGAAAGTTTACCCACATGTTTTTTGTTTTTTTTACTCAGGCTTTTACTTTTGTTCTTTTATTTCTTATGATATGAGTGATTATTAATAAATCTTATAAAATATAATACTTGGAGTTATTGGATATTGATTTAAATCTTATAACCATGAGCAAATCACTTACCCTTTTTGCCTCAATCTGGCAGCTAGGTGGTACAGTAGAGATAGGGCCTGGCCTGGAGTAAGGAAGACATGAATTCAAATTCAGCTTCAGATACTACTTGTGTGACTATGGGCAAGCCAATTAATCATGTTTGCCTCAGTTTCCTCAACTGTAAAATGAGATGAAGAAAGAAATGGCAAACCATTGCATTACCTTTGCCAAGAAAATCACAGATGGTCTTTCAAAGAATTGGACACGATGAAATGACTCAATAACAACAATAACATTTCATCCAAACAGCAGTTCTATGAAATATATACATATGTGTATATATATATATATATATATATATATATATATATATATATATAAAGCTCTGTTATTCCTATTGCATAGACAAAAAGCTGAGACATGTAGTTATGTCTAAACTTATACCAAAGTAGCAAGGCCAGAATCTGAACCCAAGCTTTCAGTGTTCTTGCCACCACACATTGAATCTCAAGAGTCTTTTTCTAGTTCTAAGATCCTATGTCTCCTCCAGGCAGACTAGAGCAGACATAAATTGTCTTTTGCTAATACTGAGCTATATTTTCTCATGGAAACCAGTGGGAGAATCGAAGTATGTAATTTGTTTTATTAGTCACCTTAAAAAAAAGAGCAATAAAGGAAATTCAGTATGTTATAATGACCTCTCAAGCCCTAAAACTACTGTCCTGTGATCCATGATCCTAAGCAGAGGCAGAAAAGCCCAAGATAGGTCTCATAGCATCCAACAAAAACGCCAGGTCCCAGCCAAAATGAATGTCGGCAGAATTTCCTTCTGAAGCAGCAGAACAAGTATCCAAATAAGTGGTGTCTATTTTGGATGCCGGCAACCCTGGGACCTCAGTACCTCCTGACAGGAGAAGCCAGTGCTAGAATGGAGGCTCTATTGTAAGAAAATCCTTGTTTGTCAAATCAGAGGGTTGGCTAATTATAATCTTAGGGCTTCATGTAGGTGGTTCCTTCAAAAGAATTCATTAGTTTGACATTTGCTTTGCAAAAAAAACCTCATTTGTATAGGTGTTTGTTTATTTCTCCTAAAGAAACTGAAAAAGCTCAGCAGAGCAAACAGACCTCGATGCTGGTGACATTAATATAGTCTCAGGGACACCTTGTGCTAAAGCAATCTGATTACTCAGTATTAGGAAAAGCATCCACTTTTGCTGATAATGTTAGGTGTCCATTCAGAAAACACTTTGGCTCTGCAAAGATCCATCTCTCAAGAAATTTAGCAATGAAGGATAAGAGAAAAAGAAACCTACTCTCACAATTCCCTTTCTCATTGCCCACTTTGGTCTCTTCTAATCTGGCTTCTCCCCTAATTGTTTTGAGGTACCATCCAGGTTCCAGTCTCTTAAGGTTATAACATCAGTGTTATCCTTGATAAAGGAGCCTCAGTCTCCCTTGCCTACATTTCTGTCAATTGCTAAATCTTCCATTTTCTACCTTCATGACTTCTCACATCTGCATACTTTTCTTACTTGAATAGTCACTACTTTAGTTGACTATTGCAACAGCCTCCTAATTGGCCTGAGTCCAGTAGTTTCTCCCCAGTCTAATCCATCATCCACAGAGAGGCCAAAATGAATTTTCTTAAGCATGGATCTGATCATGTTACTCTCTTATTCAAACTCCAGTACCTCCCTTCTTCCTCTAGGATAAAATATTAATTCATTCGTTTAGCTTTAAAACAACCTGGCCCTGATCTATTTTCTCATCTTATTAGACATTACTTCACTTCCTATACTCTCACCCAGCTAAACTGGGCTTCTCTCTGTTCTTCATTCTGTCTCCATTCTGTATGCCATTGCATTACCTTTCCCTATGCTTATTTACAGTCCAGTCCTTTAATCCAGCCACCTAAAATGTATTCTCACCTCTCTCACCACTTTATCATGGAATCTCTCTCTTCCTTTTTAAGGTGCAACTCAAGTAATAACTTCTATATGAAGTTTCTTTGCTAATCTTCCCTGCTAGAGCCCTACCTCTCAAACACATAAAAGGCAGCTATTTTTAATTTTTATTTGTGTTTATTCTCCTTATTTATGTCCTTGTTGTCTTCTCTCTTAGAATACAAACTCTTTGTCCATAGGAATCGTTTAATACATTGTATCTGTATCCCTAGATCTTAGCACAATGCCTGGCACAAAGTAGACATTTAATGGAAACTTGTTGATTAACAACACTGCTATACACCTACTTGTACTGTTCTCCTAAAGGTCACTTATGCCCTCTAAATCACCTAATACAATGATTCTTTCTCCATCCTCATCCTTAACTCTTCTGTAGCTGACTACCTACCTCCTAAAAACTCACTCATCCTTGATTCTTTTTGATGCCATGCCATCCCCATTCTTAAATTTCTCTTGTTATCCCCATTCTGTCTCTTTTAATAACTCTTATTTCTCCTTTCACTCTCCATCCTGAACCCCGCAAAAACATATACATACACAAGTGCAGGTGGGCCCCCACAGCTGTCTTTAGTCCTCTTTATTCTCCACACTCTTTCCTTTGGTAATCATATTCACTCACACCACTTTATCATTTTTAGGCAGGTGAGTTACAACAGATTAATTATCCTGATCAACGTCTTTTCCTCTTTATGTTATCAACACATTATAAGCAAAGGGGGCATCTAGTGTGGTTCAGTGCATTGAGTGCAAGCCCCAGAGACAGGAGATCCTGAGTTCAAATGTGGACTCAGACACTTCCTAGTTGTGTGACCCTGGGCAAGTCACTTAACCCCCATTGCCTAGCCCTACTGCTCTTCTGCCTTGGAACCAAAACACAATATTTATTCAAAGATGGAAGGTAAGTTTTTTTAAAAAAAAGATATTAAAAAGTAAATACAACCATAAAGTCATAAAAGCTTTTCTAAATATTATTCAATTGATCAATCATTTATGACATGAAACTACCTGTCCCCTATAATTTTGTTTTGCCTAACATTGTTTTCATGGATATCAGTGTCCTCTCCCACAAACTGGATATATTTGATATCTTTCTAAAGAAGTATATGATGCTCCTACTTTAAGGAATAAAACACTGACCTAAGAAAGAAGAGGTGTGCTTGTGAATCATACTTGATCTACCTAGTGGAGATCTAGAGACTTAATTTCCATCCTTAAAGAATAAAGATATTCTAAGGAAATGGGATGTGTTCAAAGTATAGCTTGAATTTAGATCAAAGAAGAAGGAACTATAGTTGGGCATTCTCATCTATAGACAAAGTTAAAGGAGCCATAACTTTGGGATGGGGGTGAAAGAAAGATGAGTTGAAATAAACAAAAACTTGTGCTAAAATAGTTATTTCTTCTTTTAACTGGAAGTTGTTATCTTTCAAACTTTTTTAAAATTTGTCTTTCCATAAACCCTTATTGATTATAATTTTTATTGCATTATTAGCTGAAAAAAGTTACATTTATTATTTCTGCTTTTCTGCATTTGATTCTGAAGTTTTTATGCCCTAGTACATGATCAATTATTGCATATATACCATGAGCTACTAAAAAGAAGCTATTTTCCTTTCTTATCCACATTTAATTTTCTCCAGATACCTTTTCTTTTCTAAAATTTCATTCACTTCCTTTACTTCTTATTTTTTGGTTAGATTTCTCTAGTTTGGATAGGAGAAGGCTGAGATCCCCGACTAGTATAGTTTTACTCTCTTTTTCCTCCTTAGTTTCTCCCTTAAAGATATGGAGGCTATATCATTTGCATATATATATTGAGTACTGGTATTATTTCATTGTCTGTACTACCTTTTATCAAGATATAATTACCTTCCTTATCTTTTTTAATCAGATCTATTTTTGCTTTAGCTTTGTCTGAGATCATGATTGCTACTCCTCTTCTGTTGTGTTTTTTTTTACCTCATTGAAGCCAGCAGATTCTGCTCCATCCCCTTATTTTTTCTCTTTGTGTGTCTACCTACCTCAAATGTGTTTCTTGTAAACAACATATTATAGGATTCTGGTTTTTAATTCACTAGGCTATCTGCTTCCATTTTATGATTACCATCTGTATATTCCCCTCCATCTTGTTTTCCTCTTTAATTCTGCGTGTTCTCCTTTTACTCTGTCCCTCCACACAAGTGTTTTGCTTTAAAATACTTCTCCTATTTCCCCTCCTCTATATTATTCCCCCTCCTCACCATCCCTTTTCTTGTTCTCCTCTACTTCTCTATAGGGTAAGATAGAATTCTATACCCCAATGAATCTGAATGTTATTCCCTCTCTGAGCCAATTCCAATGACAATAAGGTTTAAGTATTACCTTTCACCACCCTCATCCTCACCTCTGTTGTAATAGTTTTTCCCCCCACACCTCTTTATATGATCTAATTTACCCCATTTTACCTCTCTCTTCCCATTTCTCTCAGTGTAATCCTATTTTTCATCCCTTGATTTTTTAATATCATTCTAAAGAGCTTACTACCACACCCTCTGTTTACTTCTTCTAACTACTATGATAATGATAAAAGTCTTAAGGGTTACAAATATTATCTTTCCATGTAGGAATATACTCAATTATACATTATTGAGTCCATTGTTTTTTTCTTTCTTATTTACCTTTTTATGCTTATCTTGACTTTTGTATTTGGACATTGAATTTTCTATTTAGTTTTGGTCTTTTATTTAAGAATTCTTGGAAATCTATTTAATTAAATGACCATATTTTCCCCTGATAGTCATTTTTGATGGGTAGGTGATTCTTGGTTGTAGACCCAGTCCCCTTAACTTCTGGAATATCATATTCTAAGTCTTCTGATCCTTCAATACAGAATTGTATTGAACAATTCCAGATCCTCTGTAATCCTGACTGGGACTCCATAATATGTGAATTGTTTCCTTCTGGCTGCTTACAATATTTTCTCCTTAACCTGGGAGTTCTTAAATTTGGCTATAACAGTTCCTGAGCATTGTTATTTGGGGATTTATTGTAGGAGGTGATCTGTGAATTCTTTAAATTTCTATTTTACCCTCTAGTTCAAGAATATCAGTGCAGTTTTCCTTGATAATTCCTTATAAAATGACACCTAGGCTTTTTTCTTTATCTTTATCATAGCTTTCAAGTAATCCAATAATTCTTAGATTCTTTCCTGGATCTATTTTAGAAATAAGTTGTTTTTTCAATAAGATATTTCATATTTTCATCTATTTTTCATTCTCTTGATTTTGTTTTATTGTTTCTTGATGTCTCATGAAGTCATTAGCCTATATTTGCCCAATTCCAATTTTTAAAGACTGATTTTCATCTATGACCTTTTGATCCTCCTTTTCCACTTGTTCCATTCTACTTTTCCTGGAACTTCTCTTCAAAGGATTTTTTTACCTCTTCTTCTAGTAAGTCAATTGTGTTTTTTAAGAAATTCTTTTCATCACTATTTCTGTGTCTCTTTTTCCACTTGTCCAATTTTGCTTTTTAAACTGTTTTCTATTCTTTTTCTATTATTTTCATTTCTTTTTCCAATTTTTCTTTTCACTTTTCTTCTACTTCTCTTATTTGATTTTTAAAATTCCTTTTTGTGCTCTTTCTGTGCCTGTGATTAATTTACATTTTTCTTTGAAGTTTTTAATGTTCTTGCTTTGCTTTCATTGTTCCCTACTGAATTTGTGCCTTGTTCTTCTTTGTCTCCATAAAAATCTTCTATGGTTAGTTGTTTCTTTTGTTGTTTGCTCATTTTCCCAGTCTTTTTTCCCCCTGTGGAATGGAATTTCTAAAAACTGCTGATTTTGTCTCCTCTGCTGATGGCTTGCAGAACTTAAGAGCACTTTGAGTTATCTTGCCCCAGGGTTAGGGGGGGCTTCACCTCAGGCTTGAAAGGGACAAGCTCTAAAGATTTTAGGGCCCTGCTGCTGGCTAGTGCCAGGGCTTGGGGCTTCAAGAGATGGGTAAATGGTGTTCTACTGTTGGCTTAGGCAGAGTCCTGGGATGCCAAAGTTGCCCTATGCCCAGGTTTGGAAACTGGCAAAGTAGGTAGGGGTGGGGATGATCAGCCCACATTCCTCTTTGTGAAGTTTTACTTATGGTTTCCTCTTTTCCCATGAAAATAGATTCTCTCTGCTGACCTTTCAAGTTTTTTTCTTCAGGAAAGACTCCTCTCTCCATCTTTTTGTTGACTTTGTGACTCCTGTCATTTTGAGATGCTATTTTAGGGTTGGTTTGGGAAGGTTCTTAGAGGGATTTGAGCTTTCACTGCTACTAAGCTACCATCTTGGCTCTACCCCTTCTTCCAAGCTTTTATAAGTGTTCCTCTTTATCTTAACTCCTTCATAATAACCCAGAATGAACTGTATTTGAGTCCATTTAAGCCCATTGGATGGAACTTTACATCACGGATGCCATATTGGTCAGAAAGGGAGAATTTTCTAGCCAGTTCATTTCATTTTCATGCATCAAATTCCATCAGAAGTAGAAATTAAAACACTCAAGATAATTCTAGTAGTTGAATGAGAAGCAAATTTTTAAAATTTTAATGAAGAATCTTAGGCCAATGAGTTTCCAAACTTCACATCCAAGCCTTCTCCCTCAAAACTTAGCCTTCCCCTATTCCAAAATGCTTAGGTTTATCTTTTTTTTTCTGTTTTGGAAGTTCAAAGTCTCCATAAGAAGTAAATAAGAGTTTCAAGACAGAAAGCTCACCACTAGGGCCAAGTGCTGCCCATTATCTGTCTTCCAAACTTGATATATCAGGGGCAGGAATAGGGCATTATCTAGAAGATCAAGGTTTGAACATGGTCTCAGAATCATCTACACTCTCTAGGTATACTTATTTTCAAATATTAAATTGTGGTGAATGCAAAAATGTGCACTAAACTGCCCCAGGTTTCACCACAGTCCTAGATTTCAAATATATAATGTAAGGTTTGAGACTGTTGACTAGACCTCTTTGGGCATGTGCTGCGATAAATCTCAAGTCAGTAGAAGCTGCCAGTGAGTGACTAAGGTTAGTAATATTATTGTAAGACATTTTGAGATGTTTCTGGATGGGAATGGGAACTGTCATTCCAAAATGACAAATTAATGTAGCCAGGGTTGGATGACCTTCACAAGTCAGTTCAGGCAAAGTCCCATGTTGCCAAGGCATTAGGTAGCAGGTCACTACACTCTTCCACTATCTTAAAAAGACCAGGGATTTGGTTAACCTAACTGGTCCAGGTCACATGCCAAGCTGCCCCCTGGGAGAGCTACTCTGACAAAGTAACCCATTTGAGTTAAGTTTTATAGCAGTTGGAGAAAAAATGAATTATTACAATAGTGATGCAGTCAGAAAAAAATAAATCAAACAGATGAGTTCTTTGTTTTCAACCTTTACCTATAAATTCACTTATTTTCTGTTTGTTGGTTTTTTTTTTTCAGAACTGAAATAGACACTTTTTATCCTGGGCTAGTTGATGAGAAAACTGAAAAAAAAAAATATATATATATATATATATATATAAAT
>NC_058131.1:625833568-626076220 GCF_016433145.1 Gracilinanus agilis
TATATTTGCTATTTTAACACAATCTGTGTTAATATATATATTTGTAATATATATATTTGTAATTCTACAAGTAACAAGTACACAGCCCCCAAGTTGTGAACTGGTATTTTAGTGTGTATAGCCTTCAAAAGTTTGCATTACCTTGGAGAGCAATTGAAAAAAACTACATGCACAGAATATACAAAACAGAGGTATATACTGACCATTTTTGCTAAATTTTCGTAAGTGTAAGTAATTATAATAAACAGTGGAAAGATGTTAGAAGGATTAATGCTGGAAATGAGGAGGTTGAAATATTTTCAGATGATATTAACTTCAAAAAATCATTCAAATTCTTACTTAGCATCAATATGGACCAAGAAAACATGAGGAACAATGTGTAGTAATAGCCAAATGTGGAAGAATTAACACACTTAAAATACACATACCCTATAACTAATCCTCTGACTGAAATAATGAAGTAACTGAAGAGATTTGATATTTATGGGTGAAATTAGATGAATAAAATATTTCCACAATTTATATAGTTATATGGTGTATCGGGACTTGGCCCCAGTGTCAGGAAAAGCTGACTTCTGGTTCTGCACCGCTGGGTTTAGCGGCTTTGCCCTGGTCATTTAGCCTCTCCTTAGCTTAAGACAACTCAGATGATAAATGGCAAATAGGTACAGATATGCCCTGATGGGGGAGGGGGTGAGTTTCTTCAGGAGTTTTGTTTACCAATGAAATCACAGGTCTCACTTTTTTAAAAAGGCAAATAATGAAGGGATTTCTTTTTAGTACAGATAAAATGATAATGAAATGTATGAAGAAAAGCAAATGGGCAAGAACTATCAAGAGGCATGTTAAGGGGATCCCACACTGAAACATGTTACAGAGCAGTTATCAAAACTATCTGGTAGGGGCAGCTGGGTGGCTCAGTGGATGGAAAGCCAGACCTAGAGACAATGTGTGTTCAAACCTGGCCTCAGACACTTTCTAACTGTGACCCTGGACAGGTCACTTTCCCCTCATTGCCTAGCCCTTGTCGCTCTTGTGCCTTAGAACCAATACACAGTATTGATTCTAAGATGGAAGGGTAAGGGCTTTAAAAAAATTTGGTAGAGCAATGAAATTGAATAAAAATAGTTGACACCTAACCATATCCACATAAAACATTAATTTTTTTTAAAAACTAACAGACTTAAAACTGAAGAAAGAATTGTTTAATTAATATACTTGGGAAAACTGGTTAGCCTTTTAGTAAAAAAAAATGCATTTAAGTCTGGATTTCATGTAGATTTCATAAATTTCAAGAGGCGCTATCAACTAATAGGGGAAAGGGGGGAGTTACATCTTTTGTTTCCTTTGTAATTCTTTGTAAAACACCATTCTGTGAAGGGAGTCCGTGGGCTTCTCCAGACTGCCACAGGGATCCATGAAACAAAAGAGGTAAAGAACCTTTAATTTAAGTCCACATGGCACATAAGATACATCTCATTGCATTCTAGATGGATAACAAACTTTGTAGAAATAGTAAAAATCATGTTAAAAAATAGAATAACATCTCTGAAGTGAAAGGAAGATAACCTTATTGAGGACAAGAAAACATGCATTAGAAATAAACTTCTACCACAACAAAATTGTTAAAAACAAGAACAAGATTAAAATTAGGAATATGGCAAATATGACAAAGTTGACCTGTAAAACATGAGTAAGTGTAAAATTTTACAAAGGCAACTCCAGGCCACAATGGATACATTATCAAAGTGTATAAAGAGCTAATTTTCAAAGAAATTGTTAAATGTATTTAAAATACCCTCATTCTAGTTAAGAGGCGTCCATGCTATTAACCTCATAATGACATCAAATTGGCAAAAATTAAACCTGCTGTCATGCTGGGAGGGTTGTTAAAAAATAGAGACTGCTGATGGAATTGAAAATCAGTCAAATGTTCTTAGAGTCTAGCCATTTGAAATCAGTTAGCAAAAATTGTACCTTTTGATGCAATAATTCCATTATTGGGACTAAACTTTTTTTTTTTAAATCAATGTTCTCTGTTCTAAGATCTTCATAGCATTTAGGGGCTTTTTGAAAATGCAAAAAAACTAGAAGCAACTTAAAAGTCTAACAGTAGAGGTGAAGGCTAAAAGAATTATGATCTGTTAATGTTATAATGTCATAATTAAGATCAGCAGGTATGAGAAATATAAAAAATTATGAAAAGAACTAAAATAACGCAAAGGGGGGGGGGGGGGAAACAGAACCAAAAGAAGAAAATACTGTTTCCTTGTGAGGAAAAGAATGAGTTGATGAAAAAATTTAATGGAGTGAGAGGAGTAACTAAAAAGTTATATTTTCTATGTTGAAATTCATTTATTTCAATGTAAATAGCTTCAGTGCAACTGGTTGTATTGTTCTTTAATATTTACAATAAATCATTTAAAAGGTTTCATTATTATGGAGTTGAAACTAAGCTGGATGAGAACATTGAGTTGTGGTTTTTTAATCATAGGTAGATTTCCAAATCCTGGAAGTAGAACTAATGGCCTTGTATGATTGGCTTAGAGATGTGAAATTTAAAAATAAAGGTATTTTTGAAAAATTATTTCTAAAAATATTGTTCTAAATTTTATTTACATAAGGAAGACTTGGAAGTCATAGAAATCCTGTGTAATTTTGTAAAATATCAATTCTGTTTTTCAATTTTATAAATTCAAATTGCAAATAGTAACTTTGCTTACATTATTTATTATAGAGGTCTTTTGAAGATTCTAAAGGATCATTATGTGTTCTTTTCCTCTATGGTACTCCCATTTTAATTATAGCTCAATACTTAAAATTCAAGATATTTATGCAGTTAAACTGAGTCCATTCTTTTTTGGATATTCTCTTCTCTTTGGATTTTCATGACACTGTCTTCTCTTTATTCTTCTCCATATTTGCCTCCTCTTAGTCATTTTTGCTGGATCATTATCCACATCAAAGCCCCTAATTTTGGTTGTATACTAAGACTTTTCCCTAGGCTTTTTCTTGCTGTCTGTGCTCTCTTTTGGTGATCTTGTTAACACCCATTAATTTAGTTATCTCTAGTCAGATTTCTTCCTGCTCTCTCTACATGGAACCCTAGTGCTCCTGAGCTCCAGTCTCACACTGCACATTTCTAACTAAATGTCCCATAGAAATCTAAAATTTAGCCTATCCATCTGAAACATAGGTCTTGTATCTTTCCCTCAAAATCCATTCCTTTTCAGAACTTGCCTATTTCTGTTAAAGACACTGCCATTTTTCCAGTCACCCAAATCTTCATTCTCCTTCACCCTACATGGGCAATCAGTTGCCAAGTTTTATGCCACCTACTACCTTTTTTGAGGTCAGTTGTTTCACTGCTCCCAAAATTATCACCCTAGTTTAGACATTCATCACCTCTTACCTGTACTAAGAATAGGCTCTCAATTGATCACTTTGTCTTTAGGTTCTCTTGTCTCCAAACCATGACATGGTTACTTGAATTCTATTTTTAAAGCACAAGCTAGGACCAACCAGATGAAAAGCAATGCAGCCCCTCTTAAAACTACTCCAAGAAAGATTTCAGATGAGTGAAATCAAGTACTGATCACAAACAAAAGAAGAAGCCACAATGAGTTGTTCCACATTAGAGCACATATTTGACCCACAGGCAAGTGACAATATGGAATAAGCATGGCCCAGGATCTTAGAGCTAGTCATCGCCCTCCATCCCCTTCCCCAGTGGAGGAGAGTTGTTGAATGTCTCTCAGATTCTAGTAGCATGACACCAGATACAGTTCCACCAGAAGTGGACAGAACCTAGACCTAACACAAAGTTTAAATCTGGAAGTAAGGCTGGAAGAATAAATAAAGTATGATTGTGCCATTTGGAATTGTTGTAAGCCCTGGAAGACTACAATTCCCAGGGCTCCCTGCTACAACTTCCCCTGACACCTCCATCTTCCTTTGTGGGATGTGTCGGAGAAAGTATGGAAGAGAAAGTTTGGGCACCTTTTAGCTCTCTGCTCTCTTGAGTCTGGAGGCTGGCTGATGCTATTTACCCTGATCTCTCTCAGCGCCTTTTCCCCTTTCTATCTACCTCCTAGTTTTTCCTAGACCTTCACCTTTCTAATTTAAATGAAATCTAGCTATTCTAAACCCTAAAGTTGCTCTCAGATCTTTATTTGAGCCCCAAAGGGCTCTGGTCAATTTCCCCCAGCAGGGGCTGGGGAGCTACCTTTCTTTGCCTTCCTCTACCTTCCTCTCTTCTTTCTCACATTCCATCCAACATTCCTACCTTCCTCCCTTCACTTTCAGCTTACAATTCTGATACCAAAGTTGTCCAAGATAAACCCAGAAGAATAAATCCAAAATACTCATAAGGAAAGCTTTGAAAAACACATCTTACCCTAATATGATCAATTCATATTCCTGGAAGAAATGATAAAACATTTCCTTTAGTGATGTGAGAGGACTGGAGAAAATAATTGGGGGTGAGGGGGAATGAGAGCTATAGAGGAAAACCTTGGAAAAAAATTAAAAGCTTAGCATAGTAGGTATAAACCTAACCCAAAAATAGACTCCCTGAAAATTAAAATAGACCAAACAAGTTAATGACTCCACATGACAAAAAATGAAATAAAAAACCAATAGCTGACAGAAAACACATCCAAGGAGAAATCATTAAGATTTTAAAAACTGCAACCAAAATTAGAAGGAAAGCAAAAAACTATGAAAAAATGTTCCTAAGAATCTCAATAAAGCTCTTATTTCTCAAATTTATAGAGAACTAAATCAAATATATGTCACTCTCTAATTGATAAAATGGTCAAAGGATATATGAACAGGTTTTTAGATGAAGAAATCAAAGCCATCTATAGTCATGAAAAAATAGTCTAAATCACTCAATTCAAAAAATGCAAATTAAAACAACTCTGAAGTACCACCCCACAGCTATCTGATTGACCAGTATAACATAAAAGCAAAATGATAAATTTTGGAGGGGATGTGGGAAAATTGGATCATTAATACACTGTTGGTGGAGTTGTAATGTGATCCAACCATTCTGGAGAGCAACTGGGAACTTTCACCAAAGAATTCAAACTCTGCATACCCTTTGATCCAATAGTATCACTACTAAGTCTATATCCCAAAGAGATCCCCCAAATAGGGGAAAGGACCTATTTGTACAAAAATATTAATTGTAGCTCTTTTAGTGGTAGCAAAAAATTGGAAATTAAGGGCAAGTTGTACAGGATTATGATGGAATACTATTATGCCACATGAAATGACAAGCAGGATGATTTCAGAAAAATTTGGACTGATACAAAGGGAAATGAGCAGAACCCAAACATTGTACACAGTGGCAACAATTATTTTATAAACAGTTGTGAATGACCTAGTTATTCTTAACAATACAGTGACCCAAGAAACTCCCAGAGACTCATGATGAAAAATGCCATCTGCCCTCCAAGAAAGAATTGAAGTTTAAATGCAGACTGAAACATACTATATTTCACCTCTTTTTAAAAATCTCTTCCCAAAAATGACTAATATGGAAAAATGTTTTACATGTTATGTAAAATCTATAGCAGATTGAAGGAAGGAGAAAATTTGGAACTGAAAGTTTAAAAATTAATGTTAAAAATTGTTTTCACATGTAATTGGGTAAAAATAAAATATCAAGTACATATATTTTTTTAAATTGGACTATCTGAAAACCATGACCAAAATAAGCCTGGATATCATATTTCAAGAAATCCTGAAAGAAGAGGTAACTATATGACTCAAGGGATAAAGTTCTAGGCTTAGAGACTGGAGGTTCTGGGTTGAAATGTGACTTCAGACACTTCCTAGCATGGAGTCAAATAAGATGTCTGGTAGTGGTTTTTTTTTTTAATGTTTTGGTTATCTTAAAAGAAGAAAAGTTTGGAGAAAAAAGGGGGGAAGAATAGTGTAGGGACTTAATTCATGAAATCAGGATGTCTACCCAAATAAGGAGAAGAAGCATCAGTTGAACCTCATTTTAATTTGAAATGGTCAAAGGGACGAAACAACACAGAACACAGAGTTAGTGTAGAAATGCACTCTTGTGCTCCCTTTAATCTAGGAGACAGAATATTACTTGACATTTGAAAAAAATAAATCATCAATCTGTCCATGCTATATTTCAATTAATTTAAAGCCCTTTCATAACCTGACTCCAGTTTTCCTTTCCAGACATTACACATTACTCCCATCCAGTCCAACTGGCCTGCTTGTTGTCCTCATGTACTGCCTTAGTGCCTTTACATGGATTCTTTCCTATACCTGGAATACTTCCACCTTAACTTCACATCTGAGGATTCCTATTTTCCTTCAAAGTTCAGCTCAAGTAACACTACAAGAGACATTTTCTGATTCCTCTGCTAGGTCTTGCTACTCCCCTTGCTGTTGCACTAATGTACCCTTTGTAACTAACTATTTATGTACAAATTACATAGTAGTTACAAGTACATATTGTTTACCCTCGAGTTAATATAAACTTCTTAGAGTCCGGGGCTTTTATTTTTCTGTTTGTATCCTGAGCAACTAGCACAGTGCCTGATGCATAGTGAGCCCTTAATAAATGCTTGTTGATAGATTCTGTGTAAAATAAGTATCTATGGAATAATTTTCTCATTGATTTCCATTTTATAATTTAAAAGGTTTTTTCTTACCTAAAATATTTTGCCTCAACACTGAATAACTGCATTTAAGAATTTTAATATTCAATTCATTAAATATCTTTTTTCCTGTGGGTTGTTTTATTTTAAATGTCCCTCATCAACCCCATAGAAAATCAAAGGCATAACCCATGTGGTCTTTTTGGCTTGTTTACATGTGAGAAAGGACAGTGGTAGTGGTGGTGATAGAAATCAAATGGTCAAAGGCCAACTATCCCTCTCCCCAAACCCACCTTAAAATATGCTAAATAGTTCTTATTTTATTGGAAGCATAAGAGTCTTGATATTTAATTAGTTGGTTTAGCAAAGACCTAGAATTAGTAACACAAATCTACTTAGGAAGGGAAGGGGATGAGATCTAGAACCTTTTTTTCTATCAAAGTAGTGACTCACCAATCCACTGAGTATTATACAATTTTAAGAGCATTCTAAATTTGTGGAGAAAAATGGAAAATTTTCCAATCATTGGTTTTTTAACTGATTTTAAATTTGATTTTAAATAAATCAAAATATTTAAATTTGGATTCTTTTGGAGGGCTAAGGAGCCAAGATGGTGGAGTGGCATGAAAGCTGGAGAATCCTCTCAAATCAACCTTAAAGTAGCCCCTCAAAATGAATACTGAAGTCACAGAACTAGTAAGGGGAAGGAGTGAAGTAACTCTCCTGCAGAAAACAACTCAAAAGCTGGGCAAAGGGGCTACTTCATTAGGGTGAGAAGTGAGCTAGAAGAAAGCTCTGCACCAAGAAGTTCAAGCTACTTCTCCCCCCCCCCCCCACAATGCTCCAGGTTCCAAACCTGGGACAAGCCACCTTTGAGACCCCAAGACCCTTCCTAGCCCAACAACAAAGTAGCCCATAAACTCTCCCTTTGAAGTTCCAAGCCCTGGCACAAGCCTGCAGTGAGGTATCAAGTCCTAACACAAGGCAGTCCATGGCACTCATCTCATTCAAGCCTAAAGAAAGGCCTAGAAGGCTACAAGCTCCATTGCAGGGCAGTCCACAGTGCCTGGGGCTGAGAAAAGCCTAGGGTGAGGCTCTAAGCCCCTGCCCAGACAAGCAGTGAAGACCCAAACCCCAGAACAACCCCAGTGCAAGGCAGTCCTTGTCTGGCTGGTGCTATAAGTGGAGACCCAGATCCCTGCCCAAGCCAGCACTGAGGCCCCAGTCCCAAGGCAAAGCAGTCTATAGTGGAACAGGCCTGTGCAAGCCCAGAGTGAGGCTCAGAGCCCCTGCCCTGGCTTGGGGTTAGCCCTGAGCTCGAGCACAAGGTAGCTCACAGTGCTCTGAGCCCTATAAGCCATCAGCAATTCCTGGAGAAGACTGAATCAGCAGGAGGAGTTAGCTTTCAGAACAGCCAGCCCACAGGCCATTACACCACCTTGGAAGAACTTATGGAAACTGAGAACTAGAGCTGAGGGTAGCAGCAAGGAAAAACAAGTTTAAGAGAGTGCCTCCTCTACCCTGAGAACAGAGCTCGCCTTTAAGATAAAAGTAAAAGTTTTGTTTTGATTTTTTTAAAGGCTGGGGAAATGAGTAAACATGAAAAACAAACCAAAAAAACTTAACCATAGAAAATTTTTATGGAGACAAAGAAGAGTAAGGCACAGACTCAGAAGGAAACAGCGGGATCAAAGGAGCCACATGTAAAACTTGAAAAAAAAATAGGAATTGGTCTCAGGCTCTGGAAGAGCTGAAAAAAGTTATTCAAAAATCAAATAATAAAGGAAGAAGAAAAAAACTGAAAGTAGTGCAAAAAGAAGATAATGGCTTAACAAGCAGAATTGGCCAAATGGAAAAGGGGGCACAAAAATCCAGTGAAGAAAAGAGTTGCATAAAAAGTAGAATAGACCAAATGGAAAAGGAGGTTCAAAATTTTGCTCACAGAAGAAAATCATTTCTTAAACATTAGAATTGGTAAAATAAAAGCTAATGACTTCATGAGCCATCAACAAGCAATTTAAAAAAGTCAAAATGAAATAGAAAAAAATAGAAGAATAAATGAAACATATCATTGAAAAAACAAACAACCTGGAAAACAGATCCAGGAGAGGCAATCTAAGAATTATTGGACTACCTGAAAGTCACGATACCCAATCATATCCCCCTCAAATCATGTGATCAATCATATGTTTTTCTTCTGTGTTTCTACTCTCACAGTTCTTCCTCTGGATATGGATAGCGTTCTTTCTCATAAATTCCTCAGGATTGTCCTGGGTCATTGCATTGCTGCTAGTACAGAAGTCTATTACATTTGATTGTGTAACAGTGTATTGGTCTCCATGTACAATGTTCTCCTGGTTCTGCTCTTTTCCCTCTGCATCAATTCCTGGAGATCATTCCAATTCACATAGAAATTCTCCAGTTCATTATTCCTTTCAGTACAATAATATTCCATCACCAATAGATACCACGATTTGTTCAGCCATTCCCCAATCAAAGGACACCCCCTCATTTTCCAATTTTTTGCCATCACAAAGAGTGTACAAAAATATGAATATTTTTGTACACATATTTTCCTTATTATCAATTTGGGGTGCAAACCCAGCTGTGGTACGGCTGGATCAAAGGGTAGATAGTCTTTTAAAGCCCTTTGTATATAGTTCCAAATTGCACTCCAGAATGGTTGGATCAATTAACAACTCCACCAACAGTGCATTAATACTCCAATTTTGCCACATCCCCTCTAACATTTATCACTTTCCTTTGCTGCCATATTAGCCAATCTGCTAGGTATGAGGTGGTACCTCAGAGATGTTTTTATTTGCATTTCTCTAATCAAGAGGGATTTAGAACATTTTTCCATGTGCTTATTTTTTATTTCTTCATATGAAAATTGCCTATTCCTATCCTTTGACCATTTGTCAATTGCAAAATTGCTTGATTTTTTTGTAAATGTGAATTAGTTCCTTATATATTTGGGAAATTAAGCTTTTGTTAGAAAGTTTTATGAATTTTTTTTTCCATTTGCAGTTTGTTGCTTTCCTTCTAATGCGCTGCTATTCTTGAACAAGAGGGTAAAATAGAAATGAAAAGAATCCATCTACAACCTCCTGTCATAAATCCCCAAATGACAACTCCCAGGAATATTATAGTCAAATTTCAGAGCTCCCAGGCTAACGAGAAAATACTGCAACAGCCAGAAAGAAATGATTGAAATATCAAGGAGCCAGAGTTGGGATTACACAGGACTTAGAAGCTTCTTCACTGAAGGACTGGAAGGTTTAGAATATGATTCTAAAAGGCAAAGGAAACAATGTTTGCAGCCAAGAATCACCTACTTGGCAAAACTGAGTATATTCTTTTAGGGGGAAAAGTGGTCATTTAATAAAATAGATTTCCAAGAATGCCTGATTAAAAGATCAGTTCTAAATTTGATTCCCAAATACAAGATTCAAGAGAAACGTAGGAAGGTACATATAACAAAGAATAGTATCCACCTCCAGAGAAAGAACTGTTGGAGTTGAAATGTGGATGAAAGTATACAATTTTTTACTTTAGTTTATTTGGGGGTTTTGGTTTTATTTGAGTATTCTCTTACAAAAATGAATACTGAAATATGTTTTGTATGATAACACTTGTGTAACCCATATTGAATTGCTTACCAGCTCTGGGAAAGGGGAGGTAAGGGAAGGAGGAAGACAATTTGGATTACATAATTTCAAAAACTTATGTAAAAAATTGTTGTTATATATAATTGGTAAAATTATATATCTTCACAAAAAATAAAATACATTAAAAAAAAGAACAGTAAAGGAATTAAAGTAACTTGCCCAGAGTCACACAGCTAGGAAGTATCTGAGGTCAGATTTGAACCCAAGCCCTCCCATCCCCAGGCCTGACTCTCTAACTACAGAGCCACCTAGCTGCTTCCAAACCATTCACTTGAGAATATATGTTGATGTTTCATTAAACACATAGGCCTCCTAGTTCTTCAAGTGTTCTCAAGAATTCTGAAATTCCTCTGTCAGAACATTCCATTTCTTCCCTAAAACCTATTTTATCATCATCATGACCTCCAATCACTCCATCTCACAGTGCTTGATTTCCTGGGTCCTCATCCCTGTTCTTGATTCATTTTTTGTTCTTCCTTAACTTATACTTAACCAGTTCAACTTTAAACTATCCTCTACTCCAAAGCCACTTGCACTCCTGTTTTATCACTGTCTATTAATCCATCGACAAGCTCATAATAATAATAATAATAGCTAACATTTATATAGTGCCTACTATGTGCCAGGCACTGTGCTAGATGATTCATTAAAAAGTCTTACTATATGCCAAGCACCATGCAAGAGAAGAGGAATACTAGACAAAAACAAAGGAACTATTCTCTGCTCTCAGGAAATTTATATTCTACTGGGGAAATAGAAAATAAATATAAAATACCAGGTAATTTGGGGAGAGTACTAGACTCTGGGAGAAGGGCCATCCGAAAAAGCTTTAAACAGGCAGTAGCACTTGGACAGAGCTTTAAAGGAAACTTGGGATTCTAAGAGGTTAGGAAAGAGTGAATTTCAGGCCTGGGGACAGCCAAGCAAATCATGAAGAAAGGAGAAGAAATATAGAATTTGAGGAACAGCCAAAAAAAAAAGTTTGGCAAGACATGAGTTTATATAAGTATATAAACTGGAAAGGTAGACTGGAGCAAGGTTATAAAAAGCTTTAAATGCTAAAAAGAGAAATTTGTATTTTTCCTAGAGATAACAGGGAGCCAGTTGAGCTTATTGAATAAGTAGAGTGACCTGTACTCTCAGAACAGGTCATTGAAGACAAGAGAGACTGAAGTCAGGAAAAATAATTAGAAGGCAATTGTAATAGTCCAGAGGAGAGGGGATGAGAATTTGAATGAAGGTAGTAGACCTGAGTAGGGAGCACATGAATAAGCAATAGAATAAAAATCATTAAGTACTTTCTATGGGCCAGTCATTGTGCTGGAGATAAATATAAAAAGAGAGAATTAAGAAAAAGATATTCTAATAGCAAAAGAATAGATATCTAATGGATAACCTAATCGATATTCTAATATTATATAGGAGACTTATGGCTATGGAGGATCATTTTGGATAGGAATAGATTTGAGAGTTAAAATGGAGGTAGAATCAACCAGATTTGACAACTTGACTAGATTGTAGAGAAAAAGAATTGAGACTGAATTTGATGTTGTGAACCTGGGTTCCTTGGAAGAATGGTGATATCCTCAAAAGAAATAGGGACATTCAGAAAGAGTAGGTTTGGGAGGAAAGATGATAAAAATTGTTTTGGATGTTTTGAATTTAAGACGCTTATGGGATATATAGTTGGAGATGTTCAGTAGGTAGTTTTGTGTTGAATATATTTATCTAGGAGGTATAACACCTCCAAATCTGGACCTCTGGACCATGGAGCTGGAGAGCCCATATCCTGAGTCCCTGGAAAAAATAATCCACTAATATTTGTAGCTCCAATCCTAGGGTGCAGCCCAGCTGATTAGTAATTGTAAACAAGACCACAGCTCACTATATCTACTAGCTGGCTCTAGGCACCAGACTTGGCTTTATCTTTACATCCCATCTAGCCATCCAGTCCTCCACCCAGAGGTCATTTTGTCAAGTGTTTGCCACTGGGGCATATAATAATAAATGTCCCTCTTGCTATGGGCACAGTAATCAAATCAATAAAACAATAGTATCATTACTTCTGGAAATACATAAAAATAAGTGTTTTTTCATTCATTCATTCATTCATTCATTCATTCATTCATTCATTCATCTAGTGGCTCCCCAGACCAAAACTCCCCTCCCAGTATATGAGATTCTTCTGTGTTTATTGTCTTTACCTATTAGAGTATAAGCTTTATGTAGACAGTAAACTTTTTTTTGATGCTTACATCACCAACTCTTTGATCAGTGCTTGTTTTTTTTTTTTTCCATTTATCTCTGTAAAGGTAATAATTGAACCCTAGAAGCTAGAAGAAAGCTACTTCCCCCTCCCCAATGCTCCAGGTTCCAAACCTGGGACAAGCCAACTTTGAGACCCCAAGACCCTGCCTAGCCCAACAGCAAAGCAGCCCATTACCTTTGGTAGCTTATTAATTAAATTTATAAGCGTTTAAGTGTAAGGAATGTTTTTCATCCGAAATAACTTCTCATGCACTTAGTCTAGTGGCATTGAAGACTTCTTCCCAATTTCCCAGGCTCATTAACCTATTCTCATAGAATCATATATATAAAGCTGGAAGAGACCTTTTTTTTTAAATTTTAAACCCTTAACTTCTGTGTATTGACTTATAGGTGGAAGATTGGTAAGGGTAGGCAATGGGGGTCAAGTGACTTGCCCAGGGTCACACAGCTGGGAAGTGTCTGAGGCCGGATTTGAACCTAGGACCTCCTGTCTCTAGGCCTGGCTCTCAATCCACTGAGCTACCCAGATGCCCCTGGAAGAGACTTTTGATAGAACCTATAAATAATCCAATCTCCTCCTTTAAAATGTAACAGGACATTATTGGAGACCTGTGTCTTCTTGTGGTTGGTATTCTTTTCTAGACTTTACTCTTGACTTACCCATACTTTTCTGAACAATGTCTCAGAGGTCTCTTTACTCAGTAAATTCAGTTCACCCTGGATTTTACACACTGGAACTAGCTTTCTCTCCTGTGGTCTCTCTTTGATTGGCTAATTCCTCCCAGAACCTTCATTTTAAAAAGAATGCCTAGACTAGGTAGCTATGTTTTCCTTCCCCTCCTGGCTGTACCCCTGACTCTCCAGAACTTTATCTACAAAGCCTTTGTCTTTTCTGCCTCCTGCCCACCCCCCCCTTTTTTTTTTGCTACCTTTTCTGTGTTTTCTTCCCCACTTAGAATGTAAGTTCTTGAGGGTATGGGCTGTCTTTCTGTTTGTATTTATATTCTCAGCTCTTAGCATAGTGCCTGGCACTTAGTAAATGTTTAATAAATGACTTATTGTGGACAGGAATATCCCAATAATCATCTGCTTGACTTCCTGTATAGCCACAAGATTGAGGGAGAAGATTCTCTCAGATGGGGCAACTATGTGAGAAAGAGTGGAAGCCATACAGAACACTAGGTACATATAATGACTGGAACCATTTGTACTCTTAGATGCAGAACTGGTGAATTGACATTTTCCTGACAATTCATATTGGTTCTTTCACTTGAGAGAAAAACGAACTTGCTTCTTGATCCATTTTTTTTTTTTTTTTTTTTTTTTTTTTTTTTTTTAGTTTTATTTGCTTTCTGTCACACAGTTTCTCTGAGACAAAATGGTTAACCATTGAATTGCTGATCTGTGTGTTCTGGATACAGTCAAGTAAGGACAAGAGGGGATGCAACCGCAGAGAAAGAAAAACAGAGGATTGCTTAAAACTACTTATGTACATATCTAAACATACATATTGTGTATATACAGATGTTTTTCCCCAGAGGAATTTCCTGGCTAGTGCTTCAGAGTTATAGATAGAGGAATTATAGATTCATATTTTTTATCGCTTCCCCCCAAAAGAGAAAGAAAACAGTTTTTAAATAAATCACATTTTTAAGTGAAATCACATTTCAGCTGGTCAAAACAGAAATTATAAACCTCAATATTTTAGTGCTGCGTGTGGCTCAACTTGGAGTGGGTGGTTTGGGATGGGGGAAAAGGGGCGGGAAGGACGTGAAGGACTGTTTTTCGCCTGTGATACCGTCCCTCCAGCCAGAATTGAAGCAAGCCAAAGTGGATCCACGGTTTGCTCGTGGTCCGCCAGATCCCCAGAGGATCTCGTGCTTCCTTGATTCAAATCCCTCTAAGGAGGCAAAAGTACAATGATTTGAGGGAATGAGTGGCTTTTCTGGCCCTGAGACGAAGACAGGTCTACACACGAAAGTCTTTCAGAGGAGATAGAAAAAAAAACAACCCCCTCCCCCAAACCGGCTTGCCCCACTCTGCACGCAAACAACACCCCTAGAACCACCCGATATTCACAGGGCTTGCTAAGAAAACTTGAGGGGCCAAGGTGGGAGGAGTAGTAAGGACAGGGCTTCTTTTGTCCTGCTAGTCAAGTAAGTCCTTAGCCTCCAAGCATCAGCCCCTGAACCTCCGGAGAAGCTCCCCTCTCACCTCAGTGACAGCGCGAGAGGGAACTGTTGATTTGCCAATTGTGGACAAAAGTCCGCGGCAGGAAGGAAACTTCAGGTCTGGTGGAAATGAAAAGGGGGCGGGGAAAGTTATTTGCGATCCAAGCTAGAAAGATGAAAAACTACCTTCCTCTGGACTCTGTTAGCAAAGAAAAGAAAAAACAGGCAGCGGAGGGGCCGAGCGTGGAGGGATTTGAGTTGTCCGCAGGTGCGAGCCTCCGACCTGGAGTTTTTGGGAAGATGGTCTACGGCTCCCAATAAGGCCGGTTTTGTTTGGTGAAGGGGGAATCTATCGCCTCCTTCTAGTCCCTGAGCTCTGAACCATTCATTATCTTCCGGTCGCACCTGGGCTAGGGAGAAGAACCAAGGGAGGGGAAGCTTCCTAACTTTCTCGCCTCTCCCCTACTTCTCTACACAATTCTTCCCTTTCACTGGGGGAGGGGAGGAGAGAAGGAGAGACCTGCTCCAGGCGGGACCGGGAATGGGAAGGAGGGCTTTCATCTCACCTGGAAAGGAAAGAGGGCGGGAACCGGCAGCCGCTTCTCCCCACCCCCGGGAAGCCTAGCTGAGCTGCGGAGGAGCCAGCCTTAAGGGGTAAGTAGCAGCAGTGAAGGGAGTCTGGGTGGAAGGAGCACGGGGGCGACAACCCTGCACCTACGTTCCCCAGACTTCTCTGGAGGACGAAAGGAAGGATTGGATTCACTCTCCGTGGCCGAACTCTCCTGGGGGCCCTCAGATACACGTGTGGGGCGAAGGCTGTGGCGGTGGCGTCGGGTCCCCCTCCAGCGGGCGCTTCTAGTAGCCCCAGGTAGGTGTGGGTTACCTGGGCCCCAGAACGAGGGCTGTTCTTGAGCTATTCGTCTTTGAAAACGAACTCATTGTTAAGTTGCTGCTGTTTGGTTCTCTCTCTTCCTCGGCTTTCCGTGGCTGCCTCTGCAAAGTAAACTTCGATTGAGAGTCCTCTGCGCTGGGGACCCTTAAACTTAGCTTGCTTAAAGAAGACACCGGCCAAGCTCTCCCAGAGGAGTGGCGAGCGCCAACAGAGCCAACAGAGGGCTCTGCAGCTGCGAAAGAGCCTTTCTTCCCCTATGGTGTGGAAGGCTGACAATTGGGAAGTCCCGGACTGTTCCTCTAGTTGGTATCTTCGTATGTAAACCTCCCAGGGGGTAGGAAGGTCATTTAACATAGCTGTTCTTGACCTTGGGGAGAGTGATGGGGCTCCTGGCTGTCCCTTTGACCACCTGCAGCGGAATTTTGGAGGTAAAAACTTGCTCCTTGTACTAGTTCAGAAATCACCAACTGCAGACAAAAATGGAAGAAAGGGCAACTCGTGCCCTTTGTTAATTGAAATGCAAGCAGATCTTGATTGTTTTTCTCCTTGATTCTCCACCCATCTCTCATAGTATTTGTGCACGTGAGTTGATTAAAAAAGAAAGTGAGAGAAATAGAGAGAAATAGATCTATTATTCGGATTAGTGAATTAATTGTACATCGTGTTTCTTTGGGAAGAGCCTTGAGACTGGAGTCAGAAGACCTAGATGCTTTCTGGATGCTTCTCTTTTAAAAGCTGTGTGATCTTGGGCAAGTCAACTCACTTCCCTCAACCTCCGTTTCATCATAGGTAAAACAGGTGTTAATACCCAAGACAAAGATTTGAAGTGCTTTATAAACAATAAAATTGCATATAAATGGGTTTATTTACTTTACAGGTCTGTGGGGAGGAAAGCATTTTGGAAACCTAAATATAAGCATATATAATTATTATTAAATAAGAGAATGCATACAATTTATTTTTAAATATAGCCCAGAAATATTTAATAAGGACATTTTCTACTATTATGTTTTTCCTGTCATAGCTTAAATATACTTTATTATCGAGAAGTTCATATTCATTGTGCTAGATAAAAATCAAGGTAAAAAAATTCAAAAGCATTTGTTTTGAACTAATATGTTTTTGTTATAGGCATTCCTTTTTACTAGGGTGAGCTAGTTCTCTTATTTTCTCTGATTGGGTTTATGATGTGGTTACTAAACCCTTTTATTTTTATTTTTAGAGCCACATCTATTACACTTTATTCACAAAAATCCTGAACATAGGTGTCATTATACACATATATCCTAGATGGCGAACATTCCACATCTAACAAAATTTGTCTTTTTACTCCTACTTGACTGGGAATATTCAAAGATGGATTTTTCTTTGAACCAAATTTTTGTAGCACTTTTTGCCTTGCACAGCATAATTAGGACTTCATAGAGATGAAAGAGGTCATGGTCTCTAATCAAGTGCTCTTCTGTATGACAGATGAGGAAACTGAGGTCCAGAGAGGTTAGTTAAGTGACTTGCTCCAGGTCATACTGCTAGTAAGAGTCAGCAGTACCAGAGCTCTTTATGCTGACTTCTAATCCAATGTTCTTTCCACCAGACCTTTTAAAATTTTTTTGTTTGTTTTAGAACTTCTAAACTAATTTTTTAACTTTATTTCTTTTCAAGGCTAAGGAGGATGCTTAAATAACACTGGAAAATATGCATTCAAAGATGAATAACAGTTGTTTTTTTCTTAGACTACTTGGTTCTGTACCGGAGTCATTTTCTCTGCCCTACTTTCCTGGAGTTCTGTGGAAGGATTCTGATCTAGAAGTCAGGACACTTGTGCTCAAGACCTGGCTCTGTCACTCTCTTTCAGACCTCTGGTGAATCACTGCATCTGTTAGAATGTAAACTCCTTGAAGATCAGGGCTGTTTAATTAAATGTATTTGTCTACTCGATATCTAGGATAGTGCCTGGCACATAGTAGTAGGTACTTAATAAATATACACTGATTGGTTAACTAAAGCTCTGTGGGCCTCAGTTTACTTAAATATAAAAAAAGGGAACTGGACTGGGTGAAAGGTAAGGAACCTAAATCACATATGAGTCAAAAATTATTTGTATTATTTCCTAAATACATATGTTTGGATACAAACAAAAAAATTGCATTCCTTCATATTTATCATTACTAACATATACATACACACAGAAGCAAGTGCAATTATATAAACTCTTTGGGGCCATTTTCATTTTTTATTCTTGTATCCCAAGTACCTAGCACAGTGCTTTGAATATAGTAGTAGCTTTTAAATAACTTTTTATTGAATTGAATTGAAGAAAAATGTTGTATTCCTTCACTTATGAGTATTAAAAATAATCATAAACAAATATATTTTAATCATTTGTGTGTGTCCGTTATAGTAGAAGAATTCAATATTTTCTTTAACTTCAATAGTTTTTTCCCAAATGAGTGTCAGTCATCTCAGGGGCCTTTTGGCCAAGCTGGGTGAAAATTTTAATTAACAATATGCTTTTCTATTTCAGGAGATCTATTTCAAACAGTGGATTGATTTTCTTAATTTTGTTAGGCCTTTAAATCTCCCCCCCACCCCAACCAAATAACAAGCTAAGAAAATCACTCATTTAAAACCCAAAAGTCATGTTATCAAAATTACATCCTTATTTTGATTTGTTTATACATTATAAAAAAAAAGTAGTCACTATGTTTCTGTATGGTCAGGTCAGCTGTATTAGCCATCTCAAAGGTTGAGTTTTAATATTCTAAGAACCTTGACATCTGAATAAATGACTTTATTTACCTTTTCCTCTTGCTGGAGTTGCTTCCCAATCCCTACAAAGCTACTGGTGGCCAATCAATCACAAGTATTTATTAAATATCTGCTATGTACCAGACATTACTGTGGATCCAAATAAGTGATACTGCCTCTGCCATTATATTCCCTTCCGTCACTACCTGCTAGGAAAATGTTTTCTGACCCAAAGGTAATAAATGGCAACTATGCTTATCACCCACTCCTCCTATTTTCCTTGTTGTTACTCATTTTCAATCATGCCTAACTCATTGTGATTCTATTTAGAGTTTTCTTGTCAAAGATACTGAAGTGATTTGCCATTTCCTTTTCCAGTTCATTTTACAGATAAGGAAACTGAGGCAAACAGGGAAAAGTGACTGGCCTTGAGTGACACACCTAGTAAGGGTCTGAGACCAGATTTGAATTTAGGAAGACAAGTCTGCTCCTGACTCCAGGTCAGCATTCTGCCCACTGATCCACATCCCTGTATCATCAGAAGTATTCACCTCCCAACCAGCCCCATTGAACAGCTGATTAAACAGTATTTTTCTAATCAAGCATCTCTTCCCCCTTTAAATCTTCTATTCTTTCACACTAAAAAAAAATAAATAAAAATTGCCAACTTGGCGTATTTTAGACTCCCCATCCCTCCCTGCCTCCACTAGAATAAATGAGAAGCAACTTGAGGACAGTCTGTCAGTAAGCATTTTATTCAGCTCTTCTTATGTGTCAGATACTGGGGTAAGCAGCACTGGGGATGCCAAGAAAAGCAAAAACACAAGCCTTGCCCTTAAAGATTACTGATATGATATGATATGATATGATTATAATATAATATGACATAACATAATATAATACAATATAATACAATATAACAACATAATATAACATAACATAATATAACGTAATATAGTATAATATAATACAGTATAATATAACTAATGTAATATAATATGATAAAATGTCATAATATAATGTCATATAACAGAATATAATGTTGTGTAACATAACACAAAATATAATGTAATATGATATGATATGATATGATATAATCAAACAATTATATATAGCTAAGATATATACAGTGTGAATGGAAGGTCATCTCAGAGAGAAGAACTGAGGCAGGAAGGGGGGAAACTGGAAGGCATCTTGGAGAAGGTAGCATCTGAGTTGAGTCTTTAAGGAACCCTGGGAAGTCAGTAGGCAGAGGTGAAGAGTCAGTCACCAAACTTTTATTTTTTTTTAAATCCTTACCTTCCATCCTAGTACCAGCTCTTAAGTCAGAAAGCCAAGGGCTAGGCAAAATAAGGTTAAGTAAATTGCCCAGGGTCATACAGCTAGGAAGTGTCTGTGGCTGGATTTGAACCCAGGTAGGTCCTCCTGACTCCAGCCTTGGCATTCTTGGCCATGCTACCTACCTGCCCCTCAACAAACATTTATTAAGTACCGATATGTGCCCCAAAATAAAGACAAATGACAGAACGCTTTAGATGAACTCCCAAGGAAAGTCTAATGGAAGGAGAGAGCCCTTGGCAACCAGAGAAAAGGCAATGTCTTGGGAAATAAATAGGACAATGGTGTGTAATGTTTGAGGGCCAGCAAGAGGGCCAGCATCTCTGGATTGTAGAATATATGGAGGAGAGAAAAGGACAAGACTGAAAGGTAGGAAGAGACTGGGTTGGGAAGGACTTTAAAGACCAAACAGAATTTTTAAGCTTAATCCTGGAGGTAGGGGCAACTAGCTGGCTCAATGGATAAGGAGTCAAGTCTGGAGAAAGGAGATCCTGGGTTCATATTTGGTCTCAGACACTTCCTAGTTGTGGGACTCTGGGCAAGTCCCTTAACACCCATTGCCTAGCCCTTACCACTCTTCTATCTCAGAATTATACTTAGTATCTATTCTAAGAGAGAAGGTAAAGGTTTTAAAAAAAATTTAATCCTGGAAGAAATAGGGAACTAATGATAAAATGAGGACAAATACTATATTTTACCGTATTATATTGTTTTACCAATTTTAGTATATATTTACTAAAGTTATTGCATTCTACTGGAAAACTGATGTTAAAGGACTAGCGCCAGATCTTACTTCAATTCAACCATTCGTTAAATGCCTACTATGTGTCAGGCATCATGCTAAGGATACAAAGACAAAACCCAGAAACAGCCTTTGCCTTTAACTAGCTCGAATTCTGTTGGGTTCTCATGGAAGGATTTCTAGATGAAGGTCTCTTAATTTGTAGCTAAGTGTCCTTTCACCCTACCAAATTACCTCCAAGAAATGTCATTGTGAGTGAAAGTTTAGTTACCTGCAACATTAAAATAAATATACACATAACAGGAATTTGGTTTTAGGTAACCGATATTGAGACCTTTTTTAGCTGCAAATGCATCTAATCAGCAGATCCAGTGATCAATTTACAAGAACGAGCCCATAGTCTCTTATTTATATTGTTTGCATGGCTGTTTCTCCCAAGCTGTACAGGATTGGGCACAAAGCAGAGTCTTTCTTACTCTCTTCATTCCTACTTACTGGCCACTGTGGTCCTGAAAAAGCACAAGATCTAATTTTACAAATTCTATTCTTTGCGATCAGAGGAGAAAGCCTTTTCTACCTCCTCTGGCTACTTGAAATGAAGCCAAGATCGAAAAGTTTACTGCTGGAAGGTACAAGGAGAATAATTGTTAATGGTAAGAGAGCTTGAAGATCTGACCTGGGTCTTATCCCTCTGATTTTCAATTCCTATTCAGGCACTGGATTTTTCTTATAAATAGTTCAGATTACTATCCTGCTGCCTCAAAGAATGTTGCCAAAACATAATCTGAGATTTTGGTTGGGATTAGTTTTTTCCCCTTAAATTTTTAAGGCAGTGAAAACGTGATTTCCCTTTTTATCTCTCTCTTTTTTATCCTTCCTGTACCTCCTTCCCTCAATTTCCTTTCCTTTCACAGATTAGATGCTTTGAGGCTCCAAATATCCTTTAGTGTTTACCAATTAAATCCATCTTTTTTTTTTTTTTCCACAAGGGGGTATGATTTCAACTTTGTTTCTTCTTCCTGTGTCACAGGAAATGCCAGCTCTTGGGTTGGATTCAGAATTCAGCCTTTCTGTTGAAGAATCAGTCTACCCCTCTCCAATCCCATTCTCCATCAACACTGTTTGAAATAAATATTCCTAGGGTAGAACACAGGGATTTCTGTCTTCTTTTAAGGACAGAATAAATGGAAATTATGAGGATACCATTCTGTTCATAAATTTTTAAAAAATTAAAAGTAATTAATCATAGAATTATAGATTTTATCATCATTTACCACTTATTTTATTTTTTAGATTTCTTTAAAAAATATATTGTCATGGAAAACACACTTACATATATCGGTCATTCTTGAAAGAGCAAACTCATACAAAACCAAAACCCCAAAATAAAACTATAAACACACTGATATAAAAGATAGTTTCAAACAAAACCAAAACCCCAAAATAAAATTATAAACACACTGATATAAAAGATAGTATGTTTCAATCCACATCCATCTGATTCCAACAGTTATTTCTCTGGAGGTGGAGAGCATTTCCTATTGTAAGTCTTTCAGGATCTCATTGCTGAGTGTAGCTGAGTTTTTACAGTTCATCATCATACAATATTGCTGTTACTGTGTACAGTGTTGTATAAGTTCTACTTATTTTGCTCTGCATCAGTTCATGTAGATTTTTCCAGCTTTTTCTGAATTCATCTTGCTTATCATTTCTTATAGTCACTCATTTTATTAACAAGAAAAAAACTGAACTCAAAAAGAAGTAATTTACCCAAGGTCTTGTGGGTATTATGTAGTAGAGCCCAAACTAGAACTAGAATGAGGGCTCCAGTCTTTTTACTTCCAATTGAGTGCTTTTTCTACTATCATCACCGGATTGACAAGAGTAATGATTTGTGTGGAATTGAATCAACCCCATATCATCATGAAAAGCAAACTGTTGCCAGAAAACAGTAATCAGCTTTCTGCCCTTTCCGGGCAGATCACTGTAACATGCCTTGTCAAGAATTCAATGTCTGTGTTAATCTTTTAGAGTTCTATGACTAAGATATTGGAGTTTCTGGCAGGCCTACAGTGGGGTGGAAACCTGCCAAATGGAGTGTTTGCAGGGTGGCTGAGTTCTAACTAGGCATCGACCTCCATAGTCAGCAATTTAAACCTAGAGTCTGAAACTGTCAACCAAAGCAAATGCACACATTTTAAAAGATTTTCTAAGGTGTTTTCTCTTTTCTTTTCTTTTTTTTTCCCAGAGAAAACTGGACTTCAAAAGGATTTCTTTTGTCATTGTTTTAAAACATTAGAGAAAAGGATAGTGAGAGAATCATCCTTTCAAAAAAAAAAGAAAAAAGATTCTGTACAAATCCTCTTGGGTCATAGTTATCATAGCATTTGTATTTGTAATAGAATTGAAAAGTTTAATGGAAATGTAATTTTAAAACTAACTCTGGTGATGATGTTATACATAAGAAAATATGATACAAGATAGAATATGATAAAGGCAAAGGAGGAAGCCATTTAAAGTGCTATAAAAGCACATGGAGGAAAATTTAGTTTGAATTGTAGATTAATCAAAGAAGACATTGTAGAGAAGGTGAGCTATTATCATGAAGGAAGAGAAGGATTCCAATAGGTGGAGATAGGGAGAGGGACTATATTGGAGGCATGAAAGTGTAAGATGGAATTAAAAAAAAGTAAAAAGAGGTCTCCTGAGTTGACTTGTGAGAGGGATTCCACTTTGACCTCCCTCTTTTTCTCACTCAGTCTACCCTTATTTCAGGATCTTCTTTTTTACAAAAGACAATGGATAGAAAAAGGGAAAATAAATTTCATATGAAAATAAAAGACATTAATAAAGTACTTCTTTGAGGAAAAAAAGACAGTCCACATAATATATATTAGAGTCTATGCATTATAGTAGTCTACAAAAGAGAGGCAGTGAGCTTGAACTAGTGTGGCAGCAATTTCAGCAGAGAAAAAGGGACCCATGACAAAGATTATTCATCAACAAGCTTTTATTAATATCTATTACATGTCAGGTAGGATGCTAGCCACCAGAGAAACCAAGACCAAAAAAAAAAAAAAAAGACCGAAATAATCTGTGACCTCAAGGAATTTAGATTTTGTAACATGTATACATAAGACATTGTGGAGGTTGAATGGAAAGGATTTGGCAACTTTTTGGATGTGAGGACAGAGAGTCAAAAAAGACTAAGGTTTCAAGTCTTATTTGTGCTTAATGTTTATATCATGATATAAAGAAGTTAAGGCACATATAAATCAGCTCATTCAGTTTATCTGCAGATAGGTATGTTTTAGATGTGGGTATACATGGGCAAGGTGATTCAGTGGAAAGGACACAGGTCTCAGAAAAAGAACACCTGGTTTGCATCCTGTTCTTACACTTAATAGCTCTGTAAGTATGGACCAGTCCTTTAACCTCTTTAAGCCTCAGTTTTCTTATCTGCAAAGTGAGAATAAATAATATAATTCTTCACAAAACCATTGTGAGGAATGTACTTTATTAAATAGTGTCATATAAATATAAACTATAATTATTATGAACAGATTATTATATTATATATCATATATCATTATACAATATATAAAATTAATAAAAATGAAAATGATTATATAATATATATTATGTGGTTTCAAAAGGAAGGGCATTACAGTTCTCTGTTGTCTCTTCAATGAGATCATAAATATGTTATATTTATTATGAGATATGAGATATATAAATATGAGATAATAAATAGAGACAGCGTGGTGTAGTAGAGAGAGCCTGCCTTAGAATCAGAAAGACTCTTAAGGTTCAAGTCGCATCTCTGACAGACTGGATCATAGATTTTGAGTTGGAAGGTGTCTTAAGACCCGTCAAATCCAACTCCCTCATTTCACAGAGGAAACTAAGCCACAGAACAGTTAAGTAACTTGCCTGGGGTGACAAAACTAGAATTATAGGCACTATACAAATGCTAGCTATGATGATGATAATGGTGATGATAGATTGAATCTATTTCTCAAATTTTCTCCACTGGACACTAAGAACTAAAAAAATACCAAGTCCATGCTTCAAGTTCAGGCTGCCTATGGGTATCCTTTCCTCTCCTTGTTTCCTCCATCCTAAAATGCCCCATCTCCCCCTCTGCCAAGTACTTTCCCAGCTCCTGGGGAGCAGGTGGGAGCTTGTTCAGGCATCCCTGCTGTGCTGAAGTTAAAAAGAAAACACATCTTGGAAAGCGGGGGTGTATGGGGGCGATTAGAAAAATATAGCTCTGCCTTCCTGGCATGTTCTGAGACTTTTTAACTTCTCAGGGAATGTAATAGCTGCCTGGGCAGGGCAGGGCTATATCCTTTCTGTTGGTCTTATTCCCCTTATCCCTTTGATCATGTTTGGGGAACTCTTGACTGCAATATTGAGTATCAGATTTTTTTCTTTGATCATGCAGAGTCTTGAGCTTCCCTTGTCATTGGAGGCAGGAAGATACCAAGAGAGATTGAACCAACTGGCCCTTGAAACTCAACTTTTTTTTTCTTTTTTTTTTTTTCTTTTTCAGAAAAATCTAAAAATCAGAGGAGGGAACACTATTAAGTTTAGTGAAAATCCAATAAGGCAAAGTGATCTCTGGTAGTTGCCTTAGTGGGAATAATAGCATGAATAAATATGATTTTGGAACTGGAAAAGGACATTAGGCATAACTTCATCTGGAATTCTTTTGTGCTTGTTGATTTGTGATTTCGTGGAGAGAACAAATAGATTCGGAGTCAGAGGTATCTGGGTTTTGAATCCTCATTCTGCTTTTTATATCTTGGACAAGTACATTAGGTTCTCTGGACCTCAGTTTCCTCATCTGAAAATTAGGAGTTTGATTAAACTAGTTCATTTCTAAAAGCCCATTCATATCAAAAGCCCATAAATAAAACTCCAAAGAGATAAAGTAACCTCAGTTCATCCTATATTTCTCTCTCTTCTCCCCATTTCTTCCCAGTCTGTAGCCAAAGTCCTGTTGATTTTGCCTTTGAAACATCTCCCATATCCGCTCCCTTATCTTCACTGACATTGCCACCATTGCTCTCATCACCTAATTTTACTAGATCTCTGGCTGGGTCTCCCTGCCTCAAGTCTCCCCACTTCAGTCCATCCTTCATTTAGCTGCCAAAGTGATCTTCTATCTGATTATGTCCTCCCTAGCCTGCCACCCCCATTTAGTGAATGTCATTAGGTTTCCCCTACCTCCAGAATAAAATATAAAATCTGAGGTCTTGCCATTCTACCATTGGGAAGATAGGTCTCTCTTTCTCTACACTTCCTGGTGCAGGAGATTAAGAAATTATTGGAGCGTGTGGTTGAGGCTTAGATGGAAAGCTCTAACTGCTGAAGTCTCTGTTAACCTGTATGAGCTGACAATGGCTTAGTCTTTCCTTTCATGCCTTGTCTTTTCTCTTTTCCCCCATTCATTCTTTTCACCATCTTGCCCCCTAAGGCTTAGGGTGATGACAAACAAGGGGGAAAGACACTTTGCTGAAGTCTTGTGAAAGCCCTGTCCATTGTTTTTTCTCTTTAAAAGGCAACTCAACTTCTGGAACCCTTCTTCTCCCTCCCCTGGAGTCATTTGTTGTGATTGGAGACACCAGACAAAAGAAATTTAGGTATGACAACAGCCTTTATTTTAGTACCCTTATAGGCACGAGTTATGTGTTTTGAATGTCAGAGCCTTTCAAGAAATTGAAAGCAGGCAAGTTTGATGGGGAAGATTTGAAGTTTGGAGTATATTTGCCCAGATTCAGAGTTATATGGCTTTCAGCCTCTGACTATTGCCTCATCCCTAAACTCAATGAATTTGTTTCATCCCTGAGTATTGTGGTTTGGGTTGATTTGTGTGTATACACACAAGTGTGTGTGTGTGTGTGTGTGTGTGTGTGTGTGTGTGTGTGTAGAAACATACAAGCCAGCATTTAGGATGATCCAGGTGGACAGGCTTTGAGCTAACAATGATCAAATTATGTTGACTATTTTTGGGATCATTTAGAAAAGTGAAAGTGAGCAGAGAGGAAGGAGAAGATTTTGAATGAGTCAAGACACAAGCTGGGTAGTCCTGGTGCCTCTGACTAGAGTTTTTTTTTAATGTATGCTTGGCATTTCTTGGACTTGGCAAAATGTGCACATCAGACTTTTGGGTGGTCTTTTCCATTGAAAAAATATCTGTATTACATGCCAACTGTCTTTCCAGATTCCCTTTAATTTAAGTGCCTTCTCTCTTCGGTTTTCTCCAATTTATCTTTGACGTATCATGTTTGTACATAGTCCTCTGCATGTTCTCTCTCATTAGACCATGAGCTCCTTGAGAGACCGTGGGACTGTTATCTGTTTTTTGGGTTTTTTTTGTCTTTCTTTATATTTCCAGCACTTAGCACAAAGCACCTGGCACATAGACAGCCCTTAATATATGCTTGTTGGCTTTTGACAGTTGCGCGTCCCATTCAAGGTACTTTGGGTTCGGACTCTTCAGCATCTTAGCACTTTATTAACTCTTTGTTCAGGTTGCCTTGGTACTATGATTAGTACCTGCGTTTCTAAAGAATACTCCTAGAAACTTATAGCCATTTTTCTCTTATCATTTTCATCTTAGAGCTCTACTTTTCCCAACTCGCTTTTCGTATTAGATGGCTGTTCAATAGCTCTGGAAATAGCTTCCAAAACTCTTGGTGGGGGCAATGAGGCAGAGAATGATAAGGAGGAATCTGACAAGAATTAAATACAGAAACCTTTTATTCTTCTATAAATTTTCTGTATCACTGGACTTTTTGCTGGGGCAGTGAAAGTTGGGGATACTCCTGCAGGTTTCAGACAGTGGAGATAATGACCTCTAGGGCATGTTTCCTGGAAAGCTGTGTGGGGGTATTTTAGAATTTTAACCCTACTCTAAGAAAGAGCTTAAAGAATACCAGTCAATGCACTAGTAATGTAACAAGAGTCAGAGATAGCCAGATAGATGGCCTGAGTGAGACAGCATGGTATCAATGGATTAGAATGACTCAAAGTCAAAAAATCTGGTTTTGAATCCTGTCTTAAATGCTTCGTATCTATGTGATTCTGGGCAAATTACTCAATCTCTTTGAGCTTCAGTTTCCTCAACTATAAAGCGAGAAGTTTGGATTTGATGACTTCTAAGAATATTTACAGGTTTAAATCTGTGATCTAGGTGTGTTGCACTTTCCCTGACAAAGTATATAAAGATAAAGGAGAAGATCTCTCACACTGTAGATATATTCTCTGTGGAGAATCTGTGGAAGAATTTTGATGGGAACGCAAAGATAGACAATAATCTACTAGGTGGGAGACTATATCCTTTTTATTGAGAGCACAGATCTATTGAAGGATAATAATAGTAAATAATGTCAAGCTCAAGTTACGTATTTCCAGGGAGTTGCAGGTAATGTGGGCAGTTTGGGGCCAGACTAGCAACAGAATGACATTTAGTACTATCCAGTCTTGCTTTTGATGTTGCTACACTCTCAAATATTTTGCATAGTCAAATTATTTTAAATGGAATTTTTCTTTCTAGCTCTTCTTGCTAGGTTATGTTGATAGAAATACCAGTGATTTATATGGGTTTATTTTATATCCTTCAGTTTTGCTGAAATTGTTCATTGTTTAAATTAATGTTTTAGTTGGATTTCTAGAATTCTTGAAGCAAATCCTATCTTCTGCAAAAAAAATCCCAGTAATTTTTATTCTTCTTTGCCTATACTTTTCCCCTCAATCTCTTTTTCTTGTCTTATTGCTATAGCCAGCATTTCTAACATCATAATAATAATGTGATCATGGACATTCTTGCTTTACCCCTGATAGTGTTGGGAAAGTCTCTAGTTTGTCCCTGTTAACATATAATTCTGGTGCTTAATTTTAGATACGTTTCATCACATTAAGGACAAATCCATTTAGGCCTATGCTTTCTAATGTTTCTAACAGCAAAAGGTATTGTATCCTGTCAAGCTTTTTTTTTTTGCATCTGTTGATATATGACTTTCTTCTTCTGATTGTTAATATATTCAATTAGGTTTATATTTTTCCAAAAGTTGTTTTTATACTTTTAAAATCATATTTTGTTTTATTTTCCAACAAAGACCAGCTTCCTCTCCTTTCCACTTTGAAAAAGCAGGAAAAACAAAACCCATTACAAGCATGTATAGTTAAGTGAAACAAAGTTTCTCATTGACTGTGTCTTAAAAAAAAAGTCTATGCCATAAGTCCCTGACATCTCTTTCAAGAGGTGGATAATATGTTTTGTCATGTGTCCTCAGGAATTGAGGTTAGTTATTTTGATCAGTTTTCATGTTTTTTCTTTTAATTTGTATTTTGTTTTGGTAGTGAAGATCTACTTTCTTTTCTTTTCACACCAACTCCTGCTGTCCCCTCTCCCCAAAGTGAGAACACAGGAAAATCAAAACCCATTATATACACATATAGTCAATTAGAGCAAATTTCCACATTGGCCATGCCCTAAAAAATATTTGCCTCATTCTACATTTTTGGTCCTTTACCTCTTTCTCAGGAGGAGAGAAATATGTTTCATCATTAGTCTTCTGGAATCCTGGTTGGTTATTACACAAATAAGACTTCAGCAAACTAGTATTCCATTGCATTTGTATAACATAACCTGTTTATTTAGTCCCTAATACATTCATACCCCTTAATTACCATTTACTCATATAGCTCAAAAAGAGCTATAAATCTTTTTGGATATCTTTAGAATTTGTTTTGCTTAGAATGAATCCATCCTTTATCTCACTCTAATTCACTTTCTTCTGTTTTCCACTTTCCTATTTCCCTGTTAAGTGAAATGTATTTCTCTACCCCTTTCTACCAGTTCAGATGACAGTGAAGTTGAAATGTCATCTGTTCCACTCCCTCCCTCCTCCTTGTTTTTATATAGATTTCTATTTGCACACCCTCATTTTTTTCCTCTTTTGTTTTCCAGGTCAATTCATTTTTGCTATGAGATTTCTTACATTTTCTTCTATTTTACCAGCATTTTGATTTTGTTTTAATATTTATTGTTGCTTCATGGAGTTATTGACCTCTATTTGATTTATTCTAATTCTCGGGGAGTTTATTTCTTTCTTTTTAAATTTTAATAACAAATTTCTGCAAAAGGTTTCTGAAGTTATATGATCTATATTGTCTTCTTCCCTTTTTCCCTCCCCTCTCCCAGAGCTGACAAGCAATTCAATCATGTATTACCATGCAAAAATTTTCATATTATTCATTTTTGTAAGTAAATAACCTTATAAAACCAAAACCCTAAAACATATATCCAAATAAACAAGTGATAAATCATATGTTTTCATTTGCATTCCTAAGGGAGTTTGTTTCTTGAGCAAGGTTTTTAATACCTCTTGTGCCAAACTGTTAATCTTCCTTTCTAATTCTTCCTTCCATTGCTCTCATTTCTTTTCCAATTTTATTCCTTAGGCACTCTCATTCCATTGATTTTTTTTAAGTTTACTTCCTCCTTTCTAGGAAGTCTAGTTGAGTTTGTACCCACCCTGTATTTTTCACTGAGACGATGCATGTAGCTGTTTTAGAGTCATTTTCCTTTATGTTTGGTTCCTGAGAATCCCTGCCACCATAATAGCTCATCATAATAAAGTTCTTTTTATTGTTTTCCCATTCTTTCCAGTCCACTTCCTGACTTCAGATCTGATGTTGGGTCTAGGCTGTGTGGTTTTTCTGGAGGATAGGTATTGAATGTTATGCTATTCCAGCATTTCTGGAATTGGCTGAGGACCTGCAAGTTTTCAGCGCTCCCAACATGGTTTGAGCTGATCGCTGCTGGACATTCTGAAGGCATCTCAAACATGTCCAGGTTTATAATCCTGGTGTTATCCTCAACTTCTCCCTCTCCCTCACCTCTCATAGCTAGTCAGTTCCCATTTCTTCCCATTTCTACCTATAACATACATTTAAAATCTGACCCTTTCAAGATATTAATTACCTCTTACCTGGAATATTAAAACACCCTCCCAACTGGTTTCTCTGCTGTGAGCCTCTCCTCGCTAAAATCCATCTTCCATAGAAATGCCAGAGTAATTTTCCTTAAGTATGGATCTGACTATATTATATCCTCAATATACTCCAATGACTCCCTATTGCCACCAAAATAAAATATAAACTCCTCTCACTTCCAAAGCCTTTCAGAACCTGGTCCCAACCTAGCTTTCCCATGTCACTGCTCACCTTCTCACACTCTACCTTCTTGCCAAACTGGTCTTCTCTCTTTTCCTCAAATTTGGTACTACATCCCCACCTTTCTTTGTCCCTTTGCACTAACCACCAACCATGTGTAGAATATGTTCCCTCCCTACAGCTATAGAATCTCTCATATTTCTATAATTTTCCCATATTTCTAAATATCTATATTTCCATTCCACCATAGAATCTCTCACTTTCTTCAAGATGTAGCTTAAGTACCATCTTACTTATAATTTTTTTTGTGGTTCCCTCAGCTTCTAATACCTTCCTTCACTACCCAAGACTAACCAATTAGTCAATAGGCATTCCATTTATTCAGTATCAGACTTTGTGTTAGAATTAGGGACACAAAGGCAAAAACAATCCCTACTCTCAAGGAATTCACATAGTAATGGGGGATGTAACATATAAATAACCAAATACATATCAAATAGCTACAGAATGAGTAGAAAATGATCTCAGGGGGCAGGAAGGCATTCCAGGAAAACATGAGTTTGAAGGGAAGAAGGAAAACATTCAAGGCAGGTTATTATTATTATTATTATTAATAAGACAGGAATGTGTGCTAGAAATAGCAGGTAGGCTACTTAGCTTATGTTTAACTGCCCTAAATTTATTTTGTATTTATTCTGCATCTATTCTCTATCAATTTATATACGTACATGTTGGCTTCTCTAATGGAAAGTAAGTTTTTTGAAGGCTGGGAGTATTTCACTTTTAGTTTTATATTTCATTACCTAGTGCTTGGCTCATAGAAAGAGCTTAAAAATATTTGTTGCTTGAACATGGCCTACTTGTGATGTATGTGCTTAGAAAAGGCAAAACTATCTCTTTGCAGGGGTATTTATTGGGATTGATAAATTACTTAATGGTGATTTTTTTTTTACCCCCCACCATTCAGTTTGATCACCATGAGCTTGATTCTGTTCCTGGAAGCCATCTGTATTTTTCTATTTGGCAAAGGTATGTTCCTATAGTTTTTATCTCAGCCTTCTCATTCATTTTTTTCAATCACTAAGTTCTAAGCCAGAGGACACTCACTCAATGACAGAAAATCTTTAAGAAATCCATAGAAGACGTAGAAATTGGAACAAATCCTCCCGACTATAGCTGAAGAATCTCAAGTTTTGAGTTCTCATTTGCTGCATGCAATTAGATTAGACAGAATCTAAGCAGGTTTGGTGCCACCAAAACCATCCCTGAGGCCTTACATGCCTCATAGAAACCAGAGATGCTGAGGAATTGGGATAATTGCTCAAGACTAATTGTTGATCCACACCCATCTCCCCTAGCTAAGCAATTTGCCTAACAATTTAACAAGCAGCCAGATTATATGGAAAGCTTATATGAGACAGTGTTGTAGAGGGGAAAGGGTACTGAGTGGGGACTTGAGACCTGGAGTTGTGTCCTGGCTCTGCAATTAACTAGCTGTGTGACTTTGGACAAGTAGCCAACTTCTCTGGTCAGTTGTGTTTTCACTGGCTAATGCAGTGAGTAGACCAGATAATTTCTAAGTCAAGTCAACAAGCCTTTATGAGGAGCTTACTAAGTGCCAGGAATTGTGCTAAGTGCTGGGGAGACAAAGGCAAGCTCAGACCCTACCCTGGATGAGTTGACAGTATAATGGTGGAGACAAGTATATACAAATTAGGTACATCCAAGATAAATTGGAGATAATCTCAGAGGGAAGGCCCTGGCAATTAGGAGGACCAAGAAAGATTTCTTGAAGAAAGTGGGATTTCTAAGGTCTCTTTCAGTTTGAAAAAGAATTCTTTCCATTTTGGGGGAGGAAGAGGGCATAGTGAAACCCTCTGTTATCTCTTAAATTTGGCTAAGGTCTTAGAGCTTTGATTTTTCAAAAATACAGAGCTGGAAGAGATCTCTTTGATCCAGACTTCTTGGGAGACTTGTTTCTGGTCACAGAGCCAGTTTATGGAAAAGCCAAAGGTTTAGCTTGGACCTTTTGGCTCCTGAGGTCAATGTGGTTTACTTTTGTAGCATTGTAGAGATGTCATCTCCAGTGTTTACCTCTTCCCATTGCATCCCTTTGAATGGACCAACTTCAGAAGAGTAATGGAGTTTGCTATTTATTTAGATCCTTCAGCAATGAACATATGCATCATTTGCCTGCTTCCCAGGGAATCTTATTTCATTTCACCAGGCTAGCTTACCAGGAGCTGTTGGTAGGTAGTGTAGGGGCTACACCTCAGTTCTGGCACCATGCTCTATTTTCCAGGTACATTGTATATGCACATAAATAGAGAATTAGCTTCAGATGATGACAGGTTTATGATCTCTTACAGGCAAACACCTTTTTTAGTTCTCATCAGAGCCCTGTTCCTTAGAAATAGGATTTGGCTTTGCTCCAGCCTCAAGCCCCAAAACAGCAATAAAACTTTTTTTTTAAAAGAAATAGTCTTTTTTTCTGGGTGTTGCAATATCTTGGGATTGCTTCCCTTCACCAGTCTAGCACTTTAGCTGAAATTATTTGATTTCTTCATTCAACAAACAGATTAGAATACTTTCTCACCCTGGAAGTTCATTCTGCCCTCATGGTCCCTTCCTCAGATTGTATGGTTCTTCCCAAGACCTCTATAAATAGAATAAGTTGATTTAGACTCACTCTTCATATTTATAAAGGCATCTGCATTTGTGTGTGACATTACATTTACATGCCATTACTTTTTACAAAGGCATTAGCATTTGTATTTAACATGGATAAGACAGTTCTTGTACTATTTTTGCTTTAAACAAAAAATATTTAAGGAGGGGAAGTTACTTGTAACACACTCTCCAAATGAGAAATTCACTTTCCTCGTCTGGGTTTCCATGATGTTGGCTCTCCTTTCTTATTGTTTACTAGCATTTCCCCAAGGGTCTTTAGTTGCCTTCACAGATTTCCCCTGACCCCAGCCAGCCAAAGTTTACATTTTTAGGGTAGAAAGATAAGATGTGATCATGCACTTAGGGACAGGCTTTTTCCATCAGAGGTTTCTAGCTGCCCTGCAGAAGCTAACAGAGATATTCTAAAAGCAAAATGAATGAAAACTATCTTTTCAAATTACTTAAACAAATTTCTACATAATAATGAAGGTCTAGGGAGTTGGGATGTAGTCAGGGTATCCCTGGGACTTCACCTTGGTGCAGTGGCTAGAGTGTTAGACTTGGAGTCAGGAAGACCTGAGTTCAAATTCTTACTTAGCTCTGTGATCCTGGACTAGTCACTTAATCTCTCTGAGCCTCAATTTCTTTACTATGAAATAGGGATGACGATAATACTACCTATATATCACAGGGTAAGTTATATGAGGATCAAATGAAATAATATATATGAAGCATTTTACAGACCTTAAAACATTAAATACTACTTTTATTAAGTACATGCTATATATCATATATGTATAGACATTTTATATATATGTGCATATACATACACACACATATATATTATATATAATTATATTGTAGAGGGTTTTTTAAATCTAAATTCATGATTTCATTTGATTGGGGAACTTGGTGTAAAGATCTTACATTGATGTAGTTCAGCAACTTGACTTATTTTACAATCTTAGGAAGTTACCTGAGATCATTGAGAGGTTTCATGATTTGTTCTTGTGTGTCAGAGGCCAGGCTAGAACCCAGATCTTCCTGATTCTGAGTCTTGCCCTTTAGCCATACTTTCTCCCTTCTTATTACCAATATTCTTCAAATAACTGGGCAAGAGATAAATCACATAAAAGCTCTAAGAAGAGCCCATTTCTATTATCTATCCCTTCATATTTGGTAAATTCTATATTAAAGGGAAATATTCTCCTGACTTAATAAACTTTAAATTATATCGTATGTTTATTATTTTAATTATATATGTACTATAAAGTTAAAAAAATGGAATAACTCTTTCCTATTTATTTGCTCCCAAAGTGCTCCCGTCTTTCACTGTCCAGGAACTCCATGCAAACCAGGAGACTATTGTGAAGATTTCATCTGCCAGTCAATGTAAGTTCCTATTTTAAGCACAAAGCTTCCATTTTGATTTCCTTGGGACTATCTGCATGCTGAGATGACATTCCTACTCTAGATAAGTCATCATTATTTTTAACAAAACCATTTCATGACTCACCTCTGGGGCCTTTCCTTTTGACAGTTCACAGATCCTCTGATCTAGTATATGTACAGAACATTCAGCAGTAGTTTTATAGTCGTTTCTTGCAGATTCTCCAGGGTTAGGGTAATCTAGGGGTAAGGAGACAGTTTTAAGCATGTAGAGTGGAGAACACCAGGTAAAGTGGCCACGTGAGTACAGGGGAGGCAACCTTAGCTAATGAGCCACTCCTTGGAATGTAGAATCATAAGTAGAGTTGGAAAGTACTTTTGGAAATTGTCTGTTCCAATCCATAACCTCCCTTTTTACAAACGAGAATTCTGAGATCCAGAAAAGTGAAAGTCTTTGGCTAAAGGAGCATAACTAATTGGTCACCGTGCCTGAATTAGAACCCAAATCTCCAAACTTCAAATACTGGACTCTTCCCACTAGACCATGTTGCAATGAAGTTTTAATTCCATTTTGTTTCCATTAGTTCCATTTTGAAAATGAGATCAACTTATGTTATGATAACACATAACACTTAAGATCATCTCAAATTAGGTTTTACCAGTTAGGGTTTGAAAACTGCACTTGTTATACTTGGCTCTATCCATTTCTTCTGGAAGTCCCAGGGTAGCATCTGAAATAGAAGTCACTGGCATTAAATGAGTATATTCTCTGGTCCTATCCTCACTCGCTAAACTCAAGTTGACTTGCTTGGTAGAGGCGGGAAGAGGTTTTTAATAGTAACAAAAATGTAGCAATAGAATGTGAGAATATTGGTCACCTTGATCTACTTTTCTAGGGCACTTAATTTCAGTTCATATGAACTATTTATAATTTCAGTTGGTGGAGAAAAATAAATAGGGACAAAAAGAAATACACCTTCTTTTCAGCTGTACATGGTATATCCACAAAGATTGACCATGTACTAGGGCATAGAAACATAGCAAACAAATGCAAAAGATCAGAAATAATAAAAGAAACCTTTTCAGATCATAATGCATTAAAAATAATAACCAGTAAGGGCACATGAACAGGCAAATAAAAAACTAATTGGAAATTAAATAATATGATTCTCTAAAATCAGATAGTTAAAAAACAAATCATAGAAACAATCAATAATTTCACTGAAGAGAATGACAATGATGAGACATCCTACCAAATTCTGTGAGATGCAACTAAGGCAGTACTCAGGGGAAAATTTATATCCTTGAGTGCATATATTAACAAACTAGAGAGGGCAAAGATCAATGAACTGGGCATGCAAATAAAAAAACTAGAAAGGGAACAAATTAAAAATCCCCAGTTAAAGACCAAATTAGAGTTTATAAAAATTAAAGCAGAAATCAATAAAATTGAAAGTAAAAGAACTATTGAATTAATAAATAAGACTTAGAAGCTGGTACTTTGAAAAAACAAATAAAATTGACAAAGTACTGGTCAATCTAATTAAAAAAAAGGAAAGAAGAAAACCAACACATCAATATCAAAGATGAAAAGGAAGACTTCACCTCCAATGAAGAGGAAATCAAGGCAATCATTATAATTTCAGTTGGAATAACCATTAAGGATGGCCAGGATGCTTTAGAGATGAGTTCTAGTTCTAGTGAAGAAAAGAATCAGAAGAAATCCTGGGGATCCAGGTCCAACTTTCTTTCCTTCCCAACTTTTGAGAAGTAATATAATGAAGTGGCTGGAGTGCAGATTTAGCATTCAAGGTTTTAAATCCTGCCTTGAATACTTACTAGCATTGTATGACTCTGGACAAATCATTTAACCTTTGGGAAGTTTACTTTTCTCAGATGTCAAATGTAGGGGATGGACCAAATGGTCTCTCAGGTCCCTTCTAGCTCTAGATCTGTGATCTGATCATTCTAAAACCCACACTGAGAGGCACAAATTGTATAACATGTTTTGGAACTTTGTGATGATGATGGTGATGATGATGCTTCTAAGAACTGATTCTTAATATCTGAAATTTTAGTAAAAGGTAATTTTAATCTGAAGTGCTTTTAGGCAAATGAAATGATTTTTAATCTCCCTTTTATAATCACATCCTCCTCATTTCCCCAAATTGCACACAAATATAAAATAGGTTTTTATTTTGTTCAGCTGAGCTGTAACCAAGGGACTGGAACCAGCTCCAACCAGAAAGTCAATTGTTAAATTTTCAGTGTGAACTTTTACAACTTTGAAATTGGCAAACATTACAAATCAGGGCTTGATTTATTGTTCTTTGTTTTTGTTTTTTGACTGTTTACATTTAAAGTAATGGAGAAAATTTTAATAAGGCAGATTAAATTTAAAAGTGTGTCTTGTACTATGTCTACCCCCTCTAAGATCCAGTTGTAAAATACTTACTATTATGTTCCTGCCTTGGCTTAATAAGCTATGTTTTTCTAAAATCAATTTGTTGCTGCACTTAAGCCTATTTCCAAAGTGGCCTTTATTCTCTAAACAAGTTCACCCTAAAACCAGGTCATGCCAGAGCCCTGAGGTAGTTAAGTTTGGAACTCAAGTAGACCATTTTAATGCAATTATCTGGACTGGTTTAATATCCATATTAACTATCTGTATGATTTTGTATAGGGGAAAATGAAATCATCTTTCCTATTTTGGAAAAGTAAGTAAAACGTTATCTCTGTCAAGGAATTAACTAACCGACTTAGAAACAGTGAAAAATATTAGAAAGTTAAGTATCTATGGAATGCTATTATTTTTAGAATGAGAAAAAGTGAGAGCAACACTCAGAATCACATAAATAAGGGGAGTCAGCTGTATTTCCATAGCCTATTTGTTCCAGTTTTTCTGGTATTTTTAAAGGGAGCTTTTTCAGGAGAATTAGAGAAGCTATTTGATGCAGAAGGTGATTAGCTTTTTTCTGGTCTATTTAACGGACATCTCTGTAACTTTACTGGAAACACCCTAGATAAAGAACATGGAAGGGATAGGGCAGGAGCAACAGGGGAATGACATTAAGGACATCAGCTGATCCATCTAGAGCAGAATCTATAAGACAGAGAAGATAGATGTGTTTCTGCCTCTTTGGTCTAAAGTACCAGAAGATGGATCCTTCTCCTTAAAGAGGAAGGGTCAATAAAATGCCCTGATCTTTAAAATAATCTACTTCTTAGTGTGACAGAAAACTAGCCTTAAAGCCAAGAAGACCTGGGTTAAAATCTTGCTTCTGGCACATAGAAGCTCTGTGACTCTGGACAGGTCACTTAATCTCTCAGTGTTCTAGAAAACTCTTTAAGACTTTAAATCACAGAGAAGGTTCCAACCTGTACTATTAGAGAGAAATTTTTTACCTGAGTTCCCTGTACAAGTGAAATCGTAGGGCTACAGCCCTTTGCATATATTTTACATGACCCTGTTCTACAACAGCCAAATCCCAGTCCACATTGGTCCCTTTGTGTTTCTAAGTTGTCACATTGACCAAGACTCCATGGTTATTACTCCTTCTTCATAATCCTCAGACATGTTACAGTTTATTTATTTTGGTAGTCAGGTTGTTGGTTCCTCTCTCTTCTGCTGGGTAACCTTCACATCTATATCCCTGGGAGTAATAACAGCTCACATTTATGTATGATCTAATAGTTTATAAAGTGTTTTTCTTCCAATAATCCTACGATGTATGGAATAAAAGTATTATCCTCAAGTAAGAGATGAGGAAACAAAGTCAAAGGATTTAACTGGCTAGTCTAGGTAACAAGGCAGAGGCAGCTCCTGAAACCAAGTCTTCTGATTCCTTAAATTCAGGGTTGCTTCATTTTAGGTACCAAACTTATTTTCTTTGGATATTTACAGACCCTCTATGCTGTCAACATAGTAGGAAGTATGGTTCCCCAATTGGTTGCAAAGTGTAGGTCAAAGTCCTAAAATTATTGCTTGCCAGGGTGAATACTGCCAAGACAATGTTCAAAGTTGTTAATATCAATTGGTATTATTTCTGGAGGGAATCTCATGTGTTGATTTGGTCTGTAAATGATCCAAATTGATACCTAGATTCTTCTCTTTTCTAGTGATGCAGTGTTCTGCTGCCCTGGATGTCCTGTTTGCCTTGGATGGCTCTCACAGTATTGGGAAAGGAAGCTTTGAAAAGTCTAAGTACTTTGCCATCAAAATGTGTGATGCCTTGGCCATCTATCCAGATAGAGTGAGTACCCATTTTTTTGGTCTTTATAAAACTCCCATTAAACCTAAAAACCTTAACTTTATGATCCCAGGAATAAGACTGGCCCTTTCCAAATTTACAGACCCTCTCCCCTTAACAAATTGGCTGAAATTAGCATCTTTGTATACAGGTAGTACCTCTTCTTTGTGAATAATATGTGATTTGCTTGGATCTCATTTCTAAAAATTGGCAATTTCATTGGGAAAGCCATAATTTTCTTGAATTAGAGATCAAAGTATAACATTTAGTGTGAACAAGAAAGCAGAATTCTAAGCCAACATTCCTAGGTTAATCCCAGAGAAACCAACAGGCTTTTTTAATTAGGGCAAATCTTTTCCTGCTTTGAGGTATCATTATGGGAAGATGATCATCTTACACTAGTGTTTGACCTAGCATAGAATTCAACACCTTTACCAATATAGCAGTACCTATATACTGAGCAACCCTGGCTTAAGGTGGACCTAGGACAAGCCCTGGCAGGGAACAGGCATGTTAGATACAGTTGGAGAGTTTTTGGACATATCACCATGCCAACCTACTTAAAAAAATTTTTCTTTCAATTAATAGACGTTTATTTTCTCTCCCTCCCATTTTTCTTCACTGGTGCTCCCCTCTTGTCCAGCCCCCTAACACACTGAGGGAAAAAAAAGAAAGGAAAAAGAAAACTTTTGTAACAAGTATGCAATTGAGCAAAACAAATTTCTATATTGACTGTATCTAAAATGGGTGTCTCATTCTGTATATTTAGTCCTGGTTTCCTTTTCATAATTTAATGTAAACATATAAAGGGAATCACTCTGACAGGCAGATCTCAGCTGAGTCTTGGAATTTTAGAGGTTAGAATTGGAAGAGACCCCAGAGTATGTATACTCTTTCCATCCTCTTCTTTCCACAAGCAGTCTTAGATCCAGGGACCCTCAATGAATTGTGCAATTCACCTCGCCAACTGGAGTGCCAAGGAGAATGCTGCTGATCCTTTGATTTCATGTGAAGTGGTAAAATAAAGTTAGTTCCTAGCTCTATGGCTATGGGGTACAGATTCCAGTTTGTGATTCCTCCTCACTGTGGAGGGAGGCAATGACACTATGGCATATTTCTTTAGAAAATGGTTCATCTATCACTTGGCCTGGACCAGTGTTGGGGTGAGAACTTTCACATTGCTGCTGCTCTAGACAATTGTCCTCAGGAATCTCTGGAGCCTTTCCCATCTGACAGACTCTGGTTAGAGCAGCCAGTCAGACAAACATGGGTGAAATTTTTTCAAATCTTGTTCCCCATGTCATCAGCAAAAACAAAAACAACAAAAAAAAGGTCCAATATTTTTTGAGATAGAAAGTGCCAGATGACATTTGGAGTATCTCCATTCTAAGCTTCACATTTTGAAAGATGATGTTAAACTAAGAAGGGTGACTGGGATGGTGTGGGAACTTGCAACAGTGTTATCCAAGGAATGGTTGAATAGAGGAAGGACTTGAGGGATGAATAGAATAACTATCTTCAAAATATATAAAGAGTGATCATATAAAAGAAGGAGGAGACATATGGCTCCATGGAGCAGAACTTAACTCCTGAGAGGCAGATTTTGGCTTAATATAAACATCTTTCTTTTTTCTATCTTTTTTTTAAACCTTTACCTTCTGTCTTAGTATCAGTTCTAAGATAGAAAAATAGCAAAGGCTAGGCAACTGGGGTGAAGTGATTTGCCCAGGGTTTAGAGTTTGGATGAGTTGACTTTTTTAAAAAGTTCATTTCTATTCTGAGGTCCTATGTAGTTGTAAATGTCCGATTGAATGGGGATCCATTGGGTTTTCAGGACCATCTGATCTGCTTGGTCTTTCCTTCCTTTTTTCCAGTACTATTTGTACAACAGGATTTAGCTTTGTCATCCCTATGTTTTACAGGTCTTTGGCTTCCTCTTATTACCTCCAAGGAAGAGCTGATGATTTGTAACTTACTTTGCTTTTAGGGAGGAAACTTTGAAATAAACAGAAATTAAAGCATTTTAGTGCTGCCATTTTGCAGGGGGTGGATTTAAGGTATTTGAAGTCTTCCTCTTGGCAAGTAACAGCAGAGAAGTTAACTTCCCATATATAATATGATAATTATACCATGGTCTAAAGAGCTATGTAGACCTTATTCTCATACACACCAAGAACCAAGGTAGGGGGAAAATAACTATTTTTCTTCCAAACCACCAATTATGTTAAATGCCTTAACTTTTGAACTGCTGATTTAAGCTGTCTTCCACTTATTTGGAAGCCCCACCCTTCCTGCTTAATCCTGTAAACAGATTTAGCTGTTTGTCTCAAAGGATGTCATCTCTTGCCCCAACATGACCCAGAGCAATTTCTTCCTGGTCTTTGAGTCTTACCCTAATGCTCTGTCTTCCAGGGGCAGCATTTTTTCTCTTTCCTCCAGTGGCTTAACTTTCTTTCTACTCAAAATGCTGAATGTTTACTTCTCTGAACTCATTTCATCTAGAAAGGAAAGCAGATGTGCTGAGTGGAGCCAGAGGAATACAGTATGACTAGTTGAGTAAAATATTTTGATTAGTAATCTCAAAACAATATTAGATACTGGACCAAATGAACTAAATGGGAAATGGAAAATGTGGTTGTCTATTTGTCAATAATTTCTCCTATTTCAGATTTTAGTCTCAGTTGGGTACTACTACTGAAGGGAAAGGCAACTGGAAAATTGTCTAGGAATATTGTTTCTCCTGAGATTTTGGATAACAAAAGATTGGATGGAGGGCTTGTGTACCAGAGGTGAAACCTAAAACTTTACAGCCCACTTCATATAAAACATTTTTTCTGTTTTTTCTGTTTCCAGGATTCAGAGATTGGTTTTACTCAGTATTTCTCTTCTACTCAGTACACATTGGTGTTAAGATTAAAATTCCCTGGAACCAATATCTTAATTTAAGGGGACTTCAGGCTTTGTTTTTAATTCAGTCAAAGGGCTGAACTAAAATCCAATTCACTAGAGAATGCATTGTTTTCAAATTCAATATGAAATTTTCCTTTTAAAAAAGAAAAAGGGGAACAGATTAGTGTTAAATCCTCACACTGCTTCTATGTGCCTTAGCAGATACTGTCTTTCCTCCTCATGAAGATGCTAAAGTTTGCTTGAAGGTCCCTGTACCATCGACACCTTGGCATTTTTCAAATTAGTCCCTAGATCCTGCCCTGTATTTGTTTCAGTTTGGACTCTTAACCAGTTCTTAGCCCTAGATACTATGGATTGGGAGCTATTCATTGTTCTGTAGCTCTAGAGGTATCTCATGGAATGCAGTATGGCTGGTTATCCAAAAAGGGGATCCTATGAATTGGGTGATTTTTAGGTGAAGACATGCTATTGAAGACAGGTGTAGCTTCTCCGTCTCTGTAGCCTATCACGTGGCATAAATGGCAGTGGGAGAAGCCCATCTGCAAAAACTCACTACAGATACAACTCTTCCCATTCATTTTCTCCTTAATTCTGTAAAAAAAAATAATAAAAAATCTTTGGGATGAATTTTGTGGTTGCTGATTGGCGTAAAGTAGAAAGTAAACATTTTGTTGTCTCAAATTCAGTGTTTTCCTTGCAGGTCAGAGTGGGTATATTACAGTTTAGCTCAGTTCCTCAGCTGGAATTCCCCTTGGATTCATTTTTTACCCGAGAGGAAGTAAAAGAAAAAATCAAGAAAATCGTTTTCAAGTAAGTATGATTTGATAACCCCAGGATCTTAGATGTTGGTGGCTTCTAAGATGGCTCCTCTTAGAGGATTTTGATCCTTCTCTTACCCCATGCTGGCACGTGTTTCACACAGTTGTAGCTTTGGGGACTGAGGGTAGGAATTGCCATTATTTATATATTTATTTATATCATATACAACTGTGATGCCATATACACAGAGTATGAAATCAGTTTAAATTTGGCCTCAGACATTTATTAGCGATGTGATTCTGAGCAAGTCATTTAACCTCTGTATACCTTAGTTTCTTCAGCTCTAAAATGAATATAATAATAGCACCCATCTTGCAGGGTTCTTGGGCGGATCAAATAAGATGATATTTCTTTTAAAAAAATGCTTAGCACAAATGCCTTACACATGCTTCTCTCTTCATTCTCTCTCACACCCATTGGATTGGAAAAGGATAAATGTTCTAATTTAAAATTTTTAATTTTAAGAAAAAAAGAGAATGGAGTCTGTAATTCAAAGGTTGCTGAGCTTCACTTCAGTTCCTGGCAGAATTTCAGAATAAGTTAGATGATTAGGGAATGTCTAAAAAAGGCAAGAGTGATCAGGGATCTAAGGAACAAGCCATGGTACACTAACCTTATTTCCTTCATTGACAATTACTAGACTGGTAGCTTGGGGAAACACCAGAGATACAATTAACCCTGATTTTAGTAAAGCTTTTGATGAAGTCTCTCTTGCTGTTCTTGTGTCAGAATCACTGAAATTTTGTGTTGAAGTAAAGCTTAGCATGTGATAGAGGACCTTGACTTTGGAAAGTATCTTCCCTCCCCACATCATAGCCCTTGTTAGATTAAGCTTATAACTGTAGAACTGGGAAATTTTCTTATTTTTATTTTTTTAAAAAAACCTTATCATCTGTCCTAGTATTAGTTCTAAAACAGAAGAGTAGCAAGGATCAAAGATTTTTAGAGCTAAAAGGTGCTTTAAAAATGATCTAGGGCAGCCTCATTTTAAATATGAGGAAATGGAGTCCCAGAAAGGTTGAGGGACTTGTCCAAAGGCATCATAGGCAGTTTGGTGGCAGAGCTGAAAACAGAAGCCGGCTCTCCTAATTCCCAGGTCAGGGCTCTTTCCACTGTTAGGCAAACCCAGTTGAAAACAATTGAAATTAGCCTCTTCATTGCCCATTTTTGGAATAACTAAAGTTTTCATTTTTGAAGTAGTCTTGTGATTTCATTGATAGGGGGAACTCCTCATAAGAATATGCCTTCTACTAATTCAGACTGGTGCCTTCTTTGTGATTTATAGTTTGAGAGAGTTTTCAGGAGCAAAGGAAGGTTAACACATCAAAAGTAGAAGTCAAACTTAAGGTCTTTCAGATTCTGAAGCCAGCCCACCATCCACTAAATCACCATTGGTGTCAAACTCAAATAGAAATAGATCCTTGCCTAGCCACATATTCACTTAGGAAACCATAGGTAACGTTTTGTTTTATTATATTTTTATTTATTTTGTTAAAACATTTGCCAACTCTCAGGAATTTTGGAGGCAGCCAACATAGCAGACTATTTTGCACTGCCCCATACTCTCTTTCAACTATACTTTTAAACACATTTAAAAAATTAAAATGTTAAGATTATGTTCATTCAGAGCCATTGGTGATGGGGATCCTTTTTTTGGTCAAAACCAGTGATATTTAAAAGGTGTTTAAACAAGTCTTTTTGTGATCTCTGTCCTTTGTTAGAGGAAAGAGCCATAACAGGCTCTTTGTGTCACCACCTTGTTTCAAAGGTTATGGAAGGCAATAGTGACTTATTTCTGACCACTCTTAAGGGTCCTGGAGGACACTGAAAATGAGGTTGTGCTGAGAGTCTGGAGTTTAGCATCATGATGAAATCTTATGAATCAGAACAAAAGAATGTTGACAAAATGATGACCTCTGCACTGGTTGTTTATCCCTCTTACAGATGAAAGATCTAAATGTTGGACTGGATCAAATAATTCTAGAGGGAAAAAACCAGAAAATGCTAGTTTATCTTTTTCTCAGGGAAAAAAAAGAAATCTCGAGGTCCAGAGATAACCCTGGCACTCTGAGTCCCCTTGATGAAAAATAGCTTTTTAAATGATGATCTCAGTTATTTTCATTCAACGCCAAGAAGAGAAGTGAGCAGTTGTTCCTTGTAGATAGTCTCCAAAAGCTAATGAGGCCAGAGTTTCTGGGCAGGAATCTGAATGAATTAAAAGACATGTAAGTTTTAGTCTTCCATAGTTACAATTAGACTAATAACTGATATTATTATAAACTATATATGAACAAATAATGTTGATATTTATTATTCTTCTGAGTTTGCAAAGCGCTTTGTATAAATTGTCTTATGTGCACCTCAGGACAGTGCTATAATTACTGTAGATTAACAGGACTTGACCATCTTCACTTGCTAGTAAATGTTGGAGGTGGGATTTGAACCAAGGTTTTTCCAATGCCCAGTGTAGCCCTCTATCATCTACCACAACCATTTCAGCTCTGAGAATTGGCAAGTGCCTATATTCAGATCTTTAGGAGAGGAATCTTATCTTTTCAGTCTTAGAGGATTATCCTTTGAAAGGGAGGGCAGAATCTCTAAGTAAGTCCTGGAGCAGGGCTCTTAGACTTTTTGGCATCATACACCCCTTTTTCAACCTGATAGAGCCCTTCTCTGAATACAGTATTTAAGGGCATTAAATAAAATGGCTAGGATTAGAAAGGAAACCAACTGTATTGAAATGGTTACCAAAATAGATAAGTTTTAAAGTTCACAGGCTCTCTGTTAAGATTTCTGATGATAAGAGATTATTGTGGCATTGGTTTTGAAAAAATCAGATTCTTTAAGAGCAATAGCCAAAGTCTATCTTTAATTTTAAATAAATTTAGTCCCTTAAAAATGAAAATAAAATCTCCAGTTCTGGTCCTGACCCTTCTCCAAGTTGAATGACCCCAGATTCTAAAGTCAGAAACCACCCCCTCACAAACTAAGCAGAGCCCAAACTCCCCAATACTTGCCAAAACTTTTTAGGTCACTTTGTTTGGTGGGGAACAAGAAAACAGTGGCAGCACTGGGTGATTAACTTGGAGTGGGAAAACCTCCCTGTGCCATTTGCTGTTACTATGAGAAAGTCATTAAGCCTCAGTTTCCCAGTCTGTAAAATGGAAGCAATAATGCCCATATAAGCTATCCCATAGAGTTGTTACAAGTCTCAAATGAAATAATATATATTAAGCTCCTAGAAAAAGAATTCTAGTGGTACATTGAGCTACAATATAATCCCTGTGATATAACCAGATTGATACCCCAAATCATAAAAACTGACTTTTACATCAGATTTTAAGGTCTGGGAAGTACTTCTATGTGCTATCTTATTTGATCCTCATAATTGCCTTTGAGTTGAATGCTTTTGATATCATTATAATCCTCATTTTTCAGATGAATAAAACAAGTCTGAGGTTAAGTGACTTGCTCAAGATCAAGTGGTAATTGTCTGAGGCAGGATTCAAATCCAGGTTTTCCTAATTTGAAGTCTAACACTCAATCTTCTATGTCAGTGGTGTTGAACACATAGCCTACAGTCTATTTATGGTGCCCAACATTCCCAAGTACTGCCCAAACCAGAATAAAATGTTGTTTCTATCTAATTTTAATGAATTGATGTATTAATGATATCTATGCCTATATAATACATAAAACATGTCATTTTTAAACTCAATATTGTATAAGTGGAGATCTTGAATCCCTAAAACTTCCCTTTCTGTATTACCCAGAATAATTTTCCCTTTATCTACGTTTGTGTCCTCACATTTGTATATAGTTTGCTGTAACTCCTCCCTCTTTCTCTGTTGCTTTTGGGAGCAGGCTCGTTAGTATTTTTTAGTTAGCTTTTTTATTAGTAAAACTTTATAAAATATGATATTTAGTTCTTTGCATATTAATTTTAATCTCTCCAATTTGAAGCAGCAGGGATCCTTATATATGATTTAGTGGTGTGCATTTCTATTTGAGTTTGACACCATTTATTTTTTTAAAACCTTTGTTTTCTAAGAGGAGTCAAGAATAAACCCATTGCTGTTTACCATTGTCATTGATGGGGAGATGAGTATACTGGGACGGGGTCAGGAAGGTCCTGAGCTTTCGCTGGAAAGAGCTAGACCCCACAGTCAGAGAGGGGAGCATTCCTTCAGCTGTCCCATCATTTGCCATAGTAGCTTCTCAAGTACCCTTCTTGCACAGCCTGAACTTGTGATGTAGGTATCTCATGATGGTGTTGCACTGGTATAAGATGAAGTCTTCATCTGTGAACTTGGGGATCTGCTTTGGAGGCTCCTCAATATCCAGATCTCTGGTTCTACTGCCCTTCCAGGTTCGATCCTGGTCAACGAGCAGCTTTCATTATGGCTTCACATCCACTTTGGACGGTGAAGTAGATGATGGTGGAGGGAGACGTGCTGGATAAAGGAGCACAAACAGGAAAGTCTGCCTCCTATATTTGGATCAAAGGGGTTAGGAATTCTTCTTACTTGACTCTCAGATCCCGAAATTGTGCCTCAGCCACAAGTGAGCGGATGTGGAGAAGGAGGCTGGAATCCACAGGGGAGATCAGATAAAAGATGTCCTTTGGCAGGTGTTCAATCCAAAAGAATAATTTAAAAAAAAACAATTGCAATGGAAAATGTGTTATGAAAAATAAGAGAACAAAGAGCTACAGATAGTGAGTATTTTTTATTTTTAGTTTCAGTGATTGAGAATGCAGGATGGAAAGTCATGGGCAAGCAAACAAGGAGATGCTTGCTTTCGGTAGAGTAAGCACGCCTTGATGAGGTCCTGAAACAATGGTTTGGATTAACTACTTTGATAAAAGTCACCAGGGAGTAAGATCATAGCCAGGACATATGTATGGCATCCTCCCTTTGACACAAAAGCTGATATTTTAATAAGTTAATTCTTAGCTTTTAGGACGATGATCCTTTGGGGCTTTAAGTGAGAAGAAAGCTAAAGAATAATTTTCAAATGAGAGAACAGATTGCTCTTAAAGATTCAGATCTTATCAGAATTATCTTTCCAACTACATAAGGCTTGTTGAGAATAGTTGCCATTTTTGAAGACCATAATGGCCTAGATTAATTTTGATATCAGCAATGTAGTCAAAGTTGGCATTATAAAGTGTTTAGAATATACCATTTGTCACAAGATTACTGAGTATCTTTGAGTGAGACCCTATGGCAAATGATTCAAAAACAGTGACACCTTTCTACGGTGCCTTAAGGTTTGCAAAATATTTCTTCCACCATCACCTTATGATTAGGGAGGGCAAGTAAAATATTATGCCCATTTTACAGATGAGGAAACAAATGCTTGGAGAGATTAAACTACCACATGTTGCTAGTGACAGAGACACGATTCACTCTCTGGTCTCTTAAGTCTACACCCTATATACTTTTTGGCTATACCTCCCTAACATTCCACAGTCATCCCATTTGCTAAATCCAACAAAATGACATTTTCCCTCAAGTCAACACCAATGCCTGGCAGTTTGTACCAAAATGGAAATGCTTTTAATATAGTCTTTGCACTCAGTCATATTTCTTATCTGAGGATCAGCCTACCTAAGGATAGAGTGGCTCATCCTTAGCGGGTTGGCTACTGGGTGATGAATTCGTTGATCATAACAACCAAGAAAATAGATTAAAAATTCACTTCTATCTCCAAAGCATTGGCAGAAAGGAAGAATAAGAGAATTTTGTTTTTATTTTTTTAAAGAATCCCACACTTTTAAGAACATGTATTCCATTTAACTGCTGACATTCTAAATTCAAATCTCAGTCCAATAAGCAGCAGAAGAAATAAATCAGATCCATGTTGATGTTGCTGCTTTAAATGTGTAGTACCCCCTTTGGCCTGCTCCCCAGCTTGATGTATCCTTGTCTATTCGATTTATGACCCCCAGTTTCTCACCCTGTGAGGATGCATTCCATTGATCTGCTTCTTATAAACAGTTGGAAGATATAGTTATTTTTTAGAAAAGGCATTTACTAAGATGACAGAGTGATAACAGTACCTACAAAGCATTTTCCATATAAACCTGGGGCACAGTCTCCCACAAATATGTGCAATGTCCATGGGAAAAGCTCACACTTGTAGTACATTGATAGTTAGAACACAGCCTTGAGCTGAGGAGCAAGCAGAAAAGACTTGCAAGTTACTGAAAAAACTGACATAAAATCTATACTAAACTAAACACAAGTATTTGCTTCTGAGAACCTCACTAAAAGCCTTATAAATTCAGCTCTTAACAGATTTGTTCATATGGTTTCCTAGCCCAGAACAGATTAGAAGCACCAAATCGAGTGCCAGGGTGGAAGAGTACTGATGGTGAGGATTTAGGTATCAGAGGCAAACACAATGTTAGCTATAGAAGGGATCTTGGACAACCTGACAATCGTGTGGGAGAAAGAAATACTAAAAAGGAAGTAGTAGGGAGTATTTCTGTATGACTGCACATTTTTAAAAGTGAGAGTAATGTCAGGAAAAAGTTAAATTTATTCAATACATTCCATAAGTCAGGGATGAACCTGAGAGAAGTTTCCATCTAAAATGATTAAATTTTTAAAAAAAGTTTTAGTTTTTTAAAAGAGTTTCAGTTACCTAGAAAATCTGCATGTATGAAAAACATAATTCCCTCAAAAATACCACAACAGGTTTTGTTTCAGATCTCATTTCTGATGCTTACTTGAGCAAGTCACTTAGTTTTGGTTTCCTTGTCTGTAATATGAAGGGACTGGGATAAATATTCCATGAGGGTCCTTCTGGCTCTAGTTCTATGATCTTAAGATATGCTTATAAATTCATAGTTTGTTAGAATTAGAAGGAACCTTTGATTTCAATACCATCCCATTTTACTTTTGAGAAAACTGAGGCTGGTATCCTCAAAGTCTTAGACTTCAGTGGCAGAGCTGGAATCTGTTACTACTCCGGGGCTTTTTCCATCATTCTGTGAAGCCTGTGGTGTTATTTCAATGAGACAACGAATGTTACTTCATTCCAAGTCTACACTAGGAGGAAAATGAACAGTGGAAAATGCTATACATTTTAAATCCTGATCCTTGCCTCTTATCCTCAGCTCATTAACTCTGCCTTCTTCCCTGTTTTTTCCTTTGTGCTTTCAGAGGAGGGAGCACCGAAACAGGTCTTGCTCTGAAATATCTTCTCCGTAAAGGTTTCCCTGGGGGAAGGAACTCTTCCGTCCCTCAGCTCCTTATCATTGTCACTGATGGGAAATCCCAAGGAAATATTGCCCTTCCTGCCAACCAACTGAAGGAAAGGGGAGTCATGGTGTTTGCTGTGGGAGTCAGGTTCCCAAGGTAAGAAACTGTCAGGAAGAGGCATTTAGTTATACCAGCAAAACGGAGAGAAAAGGGACTGGTGGGTACATTTTCAATCCTGAGGCTTGTGAATTCTCAAGTGTCTTCCTCTAGTCACTGGCCAATATTGGCACCAGTTGGCAGTCACTCACCACCTTGGCATCTCTCTGGCTTTAGGGGCTTAGCACAGATTTCCTTGTTATTTCTTTTTTTTTTGTCTCTCTAAGTAGACTGTAATAATAACAAGTCACATTTATGCAGCATGTTAGGATAGCAGAGTGTTTTCACTTCAAATATTTCATTTGGTTATAACTGTCCTTTGAGGTAGATGGAGTGAATATCATCTCCATTTTATGGATAAAGAAAATGAGGCTCAGAGAGATTGCATCTCATACCTCAGGCCACACAGCTAATTGATAGAGCTAGAGCTAGAGAATTCAATTCAATTCCTTCATTCATTCATTCCGTGAACTGTGTCTTGAGGGATACAAAAAGAAGCAAAAGACTTCCCGCCCTCAAGTTGCTTATAATTTGATGAGGAAGAGAACCTGCAAACAAATATATACAAGGCAGCTATTTGCAGGATAAATATGAATTAATTAACAAAGGGAAGGCATTAGAATTAAGAAGGATTAGGGAGCGCTTCCTATAGAAGGAAGGTAGGATTTTAGTGGGACTTAAAGGAAGCCAGGGAGGTCAAACCAAGGCTTTTTGTCCCCAAGTCCCATTTTATTTCCATGGCAACATTGCATTTTTTTTTTGGTAAGATTTTGAAGGAAAAGGTTCTCTCTTTCTCCAAAAACCTTGCCAGTTTAACAGCTACTCGGTGAATGATTATTGATGCTGATGAATTAATAACTAGATCATAGATAGAGATGAGGAGGATTTTAGACTCACTTCATGGATGCAGAAACTTAGATCCAGAGAAGTTAAATTCCCCATGAGTCACACAGCTAGTGTCTGAGAACAATTTTGAATCCTGACTCTAAATCCTTTAAAATATCTTCTGTAACATTCTGCCTGGACTCAGCTATCAGGACTAATGGCTTGTCCTCTTCTAGCTCTTCTGGGAGACAGCTAGTAGACACTGTTCAAGAGGAGACTCTACCTAGTCTAAAAGTCCAAAGACATAAGATAACTCTCATTCACTCGTACTCTCGAACCAGAGATAACCAGACAATCTGTCATTTGATGACCTGGGCTCTTTTTCTCCTCATGTGATCAAAGGGAGAAGAGCCACTTGAATTTCTCTTTTTGGGGCAGGTGGACAGAGCTTCACACCTTAGCAAGTGAACCCAAGGATCAATATGTGTTGTTTGCAGAGCATGTGGATGATGCTACCAATGGCCTTTACAGCACTCTCTCCAGCTTGGCCATCTGTAATGCCACAGCTCCAGGTAAAGCTCTTCCTGCTTGCTTATCCAGCCTCAGGTTTTAGGGAGCAGAGGTGGTCCTCTAAGAGAAAAGTTAGCAATGCCAAGGACAACGTCATAAGGGGAAAGGATGAGAAGATGGCAACTTGCCCATAAGATGCTCTATCATTTTGCCTTCTGTTCCTGCTAGACCAGTGGTTCCCAAACTTTTTTGGCCTACCGCCCCCTTTCCAGAAAAGTATTACTTAGTCCCCTGGAAATTAATTTTTAAAAAATTTTAATAGCAATTAAAAGGAAAGATAAATGCGCCTGTGGCCATCACCGCCCCACTAGATTGCTGTAGCACCCACCAGGGGGCGGTGGCGCCCACTTTGGGAATCACTGTGCTAGACCCAAGCTTCTTTAGCCTTGTCTCATGTATTTATCTGACTTGAAGATGAAGAGGACTTGTTGTTTGAAGTCTAGGCTTGTAGCAGCATTTTGGTGAAGGGCTTATTTTGGGGCACAATAACTTTAGGGCCAGTCCTGAGACTTCCTTACCTAACTACGAGTAGGTAGTACTTCTCTCTCTGTTTAATAAGGAGATAGATCTGGAGGGGTAGAAATTGTTACCCCTTTAGTCCTTCATGCTTCTCTCTTGTTCCCAAAACCAATTTTTTAGCTTCCTTTCTCAACTGGGATATTATGGCAGAATTGATACGGGGTAGGTTTTCTTACTCCCCTTTGTTAATTTTCAGCCTTGGGGCAGGAGAATGGAAATAGTGCCTATGAGAGAAGAAGGGCTTCTGTGCATGTGTGCCTGTATCTATCTATCTATACAAATGACATGGCTGGGGGTGGGGGAGAGAATGGATCGGAGGATGATTGGATTGGAAAGAGTAGTGAAATGCTCCTTGATATACCTTAGCAAGTTCTTAAATATGTTTCAAACTGAGAGGAGCTGGAAAGCTCCACTCATCTTTCAGGTTAGCAACTCTCCTGCCATAATCTTTTCCTATCTGTGAAGATGGGATTAACTCTCCCCTGCCCATTTTTAGATTTAATCACCAAAAGTGCATTTTTACCTCTCTTCACATATCACTTGACTTTCCCCAGAGTGTTAGCAAATGGCTGGTAAAGATGAGTGGAACCTATACATTGTAGTTAGTGTCAGCAACCAGGGGAAAGCAGGATGAAATCCCTGGCATCTGTTTTGGGGGCATTTACCCCAGGTTGCAGAGTTGAGCCTCACCTTTGTGAACGAAAGACACTCGAGACCATCAGAGAGGTCACTGGGAACTCTATGTGCTGGAGAGGTTCAAAGAAAACCAAAGCAGTGTTTTCATCCCTCTGCCCATTCTACAGGTGAGTCCACTCTATTCTTTGGGTCCTGGGGCCAGAACCAGGAGTGAACGATTCCTCAAAATAAATTCTGAAAGAAGCAGCATACAGGGGTACACCGGCAGAGGGGAACTGTAGTGTGCAGCTCTCCATAAACATACATCAATAGAGCCTTCAGCAGAAGGGATGAGGACATGGCTTAGGGAGTGGGGCCAGGTGGGAAGGAGCCAATGACAGCTCTCTGGTGATATAGGAAAATGTTGAGCAGGCTGAACTGTCTCATTAATTTATTGCCATGTGAGGCCTGTAAGTGAAACTAGTTTGGTCTAGTTGGACCTGAGCAATAATCATTTATTATATAACAGCTGCCATTTGTATCAGCCTTCCCAAAAAATCTTCATAGACATGATCTCATTTTATCCTCACAATAACCCTAGGAGGAAGGTTGCTATTATGATCGAACCAGATTTATAGATGAGAAGGCCGAGGCTCGGAGAGACTCAGGGGCACAGAATAAATTTCTGAGGAAGGCTAGGTCTTCCTCACTCCAAGTCCAGTGCTCTTAAATGAGTCACTTGTTCTGTGCCATCAGCCTTGAATGTGGCATCAGGAGAAGCTTGAACACAAATAGTAAAAGGCTCCAAACACTCGAAGCTCCTCTGAAGTAAGGCATAATATAACATTCATGTTTAGGGTTTTTTTTTTTTTGAGGATGGAAATGAGAAAATGGGTTGTTGCAGTGTGGTATTATTGATGTTCAGGTTGATTCTTATATAATAAAAATAGTACCTAATATTTATGTAGCACTTGTTATGTGCCAAATGCTTCACAAGTATTATCACATTTGATCCTCACAACAACTCTAGAAGGTAGATAGTGTTATATCCATTTTACAGATGAGGAAACTGAGGATGACAGGTGTTAAATGATGGTTCGGGTTTATATAGCTATAAGTGTCTGAGGCTGGATTTGAACTCAGGTTTTCCTGACTGCAGGCCTAACACACTCCATTCACTGTACCACTTAGCTGTCTTCTATAGAACCATAAGCACTGAATTAGCAATCAGAAAATCTGATTTTAAGTCCTTCCTCTGGGAAACCTAGATTCGAATCTTGACTCTGCTATGATCTGTATGACTTTTGACAAGTTATTTAACCTCTCTTCTCTGGTGACTCACTTTTCCCATCTGTAAAATGAATAGGTAGAATTAGATGGCCTCAATAGTCCCCCCTATCTCCAAGATCCTGCGATCTCAAAGGTCCATTCTAGCTCTCAAGGTCTATGGGTCTTTGATTCTGTGGCCCCAGGCTACATGTACTCTTTTCCCAATCAGAGTCACAAGAGGGGATGTCCAAAAAAGAAATCAGAGGTGAACCCAGGCACATCCATCTTGATGCTAGAAAAACAGTTCAGCATTCTGCTCTTCTGATAGCAGATCAGTAAATGACCTCCCTAAAGATGGAGCACAGTCTTCTTGGAGGAAATATGGACCCTCCTACTAGGTCAAGAGCCTTGTTCAGTTGAAGACATTCCACTCAACCCTTCCCTCAAAATTTTCTTTCCATTTCAAAGACATGCATAGTTGCCTTTGCTTGGGCTTGTAATTTTATGAGACCTGTGGGACCGGATCCTTAATGAGCTGGTAATTTGGCAGCCATTCTAGTTTTTTCCTCCTGGATGGACATTTTACACGAGTATGAACTTTTTCCCCAATTCTTCTTGCCTGGGATGAGCCAGGGAGCTCTCTTGCCATAGGGTGTCCCTTCGCCCCTTACCAGTCACCTCCTTGCTGGAGTTGTCACCAATGTTTTAGAAGCCTCCTAAGAGGATGATCACATTCTCCTAGCTCAGAAAGAACAGGGAGAGATGGCTTTGTAGAATGTTTGGGTGAGAGGAAATCTTAGAAATTATTGAGTCTAATTTGTCGCATTTACAGGAAAGGAAGATGAGGCTTAGGGAATTAAAATGACCTTTATCCAAGGTGATTTTATCACACAGCTACTTAATGACCAAATGGAGACTACAGTCCTGATCCCCTGATCAAAGAAGGAGTCAGCGTTCTTAGTCCAGGGTTCTTGTCACTGTACCATGCTGCCTCCATAACATGGAGCTTTCATTTGGTAGGTTTGAGTACCCTCTTCACTGGGACAGGTCCTCTCGCAAAGAAGGGGTTCTTCAGGAATTTTGGTGAATGGAAGAAGAGATTTTTAAACTATACATGGCATATTTACATTTGGTGCCTACCTTATTCCCACAACCAATCTAGTCTAGAACCTTCCTGAGCTTAGCTAGACTTATCCTTAGAGAGTAGGTGTGGACTCCCCCCTTGGGTTCAGGCTTTTGAAAGACTGTCCATTTTGGTTAGGATTTGTCAGAGCTTTAGCTCTACTGGCATAGTCTTTGAGGGCCCAGGCTATTGGCACACCACCATAAGACACCGGGACAGGAGAGGATCTTAGATTTTGAGCTAGAATGGACCTCAGAACCCAAGTGACTTGCCCAGTTACACAGTCCATTGGTGGCATAGTCCGGTTTTGAACTAAGGTTTTCTGACTCCAAAACCAGGACTTTTTCTAACCCAGAACAACTCCATAAGAAATACACTACTGTGGGGTAGCTTGATGGCTCAGTGGATAGAGAGCTAGACCTAGAGACAGGAGGTCCTGGGTTTGAATCTAGCCTCAGACATTTCCTAGTTGTGTGATCCTGGGCAAATCACTTAACTCCCATTGCCTAGCCCTTATTGCTCTTCTGCCTTTGAAGCAATACACAGTATTGATTTTAAAACAGAAGGTTAATAGGTTTTTTTTTAAGTAGTAGGCTTTTGAAAAAAAAATCTATACTTATTTAGATTTTTGGTACCTACTTAAAAAATGTCTGCCACACCAGTTTAGGAGAGGGAGCCAGGATTTGGAGGACAATTTATTTTTGTCCCTTATTAAAAATATTAAAAATATATTTTATAAAAAATATATTATATAAAAAATAAATAAAAATAAAACCCTTATTTTATAAATTTTAATATTTTATGAGCCAAACTGTTATCAACTTTGTATTTCAGATATTTGAATACTATAGGTACGAGAATAACATTCAGCTGTGTGTGTGCTTACATATATTTGTGTATATACATATAGTCTGTATATATGTATATGTTACATATATTCATTTATATCTAAAGAGAATATGTGTGTATATACACATAAACACACAAACACAGTTCAGCAAACATTTATTAAACATTTGCTATGTGCCAGACACTGCACTAAGTACTAAGGATACAAATAAGAAAAAGAAACAGTCACTGTCCTCATGGAGCTTATTTTCTAATGGGGGAAGAGACACAAAAAAGAGAGCTGAAAAGTGGGTGGCAGAGGGAGCTGCCCAGAATGAAGAAAGAGCATTCTGTGGAGAGGAAAAAAGCAGAGTGGCTGATGGAAAACACAGAGCAAGATATGGTAGCTAGAGTTGGCTTCGGTGTGAGGATGCTCTTTCTCTCTCTCCCATCCCAGCATCCCTGGCTGCTCTCTCCAAGACTCCTTCTCTCATGCTCCACACCCTACTCCCAACACATGGGAATAGGATGGCCAGGCTTACTCCTTGTTCTTCACTAACACTTTTGGACCAACATTACTCAAAAACAGCTGCTCCTTTTGCAATTTAATGTATCTGTGTTTATCAGACCCTTGTGAAGTGATCTACAGACCTCAGTGTCATTATTTCTCTTTTTTCAAGGAATTCAGAACTTTGCTCACAGTCTTCCTTTTAACCTCCCTCTGTGTCTTGTGCTTGGGTTTATGCTCCCTTAAATCTGATAGCTTCACAGTTCATCAGTTTCCTCAATTCCTATGACTTCCATCTTCATGACACCCCAGCCATCCCTACAGAGGATCCCCTTCCCCATAATTAGGCTACCTCTGATCCTCTAAAATTCCCCTTTCTAATCACAACCATTGATCCCAGCATCTCCCTTCTTCTTTTGCCACTATTAAACGTATCCCTTGACTTCACTGAGATGTTCAGTCCTTCCATCAACATCTGTTCTAGCCCAACATCCTTGCTCTGGTTTAATTTTCCCCTTTCCAGGCATGACTCTCTGGTTATCTGGATCAACTATAACTCTGAATTCTTTTGTATCCTTATCCTATCATTGCTCCTGCCTTGATAAACGCCAACCCTTCCTTTTTCCATTACTATTCATGTACTACTGAACTTTGCTGGAGAAAGTCACACAGTCATGCTGACTGCAAATGTATGTTAGCTAATGTTGGTTGGGACCTCTTTTTATTCTTTCCTGATTGATTTCCATCATATTTCTCATAGTCACTCTTCCAAATCTCTCCTTCAGCTCTCTACAATACCTTTTCTCCCCTCTCTCTTTTTACCTCCTACTGTACTGAGAAAATAAAAGCCAACTATAGTCTTCTTTCCCTTACCTCCATCTTTCAAAGGCTTCTCATTGCTGCCCACACTCATTGCATGCCTCAGTTCTCTCTTTTTGTGTTCCTACTTTTTGAGAAAAATTATATAATCACAGATTTAGTGCTAGAAGAGAGCTTAGGGGCACCAAGAAAAGGCTCTTTATTTTATAGATGAATTAATTAAGGCCCAGAGAGGTTAAGTGACTTGCCCTGTGCCAGATTTCTAGTAAGTATCTAAGGTAAAATTTGAACTTGGGTCTTCCTGAGTCCAAGTCTAGAAGCAGCCAAGGACACGCATTCTATGTATGCCTTTGATCCCATTCCCTACCTCTCCTTCAGAGACTTGATCCCTTAATCATTCTTTCTTGTACTTCTTCTGATTTTCAATTTTTCCTTTTCTACTAGTGGTTTTCCTATGTCTACAAAAAGATCTTCCTTAACCTTAAATACAAAAAACTTAAATATTTTACTCTATCCCTCATGCTATTATCCTATTGCTCTTCTCCATTTTGTAGACAAATTCCTAGAGTCATCGGTATTTCTTATGCCTCTATTTCTTCACCTCATTTCTCAGCCCTTTTCAGATTGGCTTCTGACCCCACAACTAGACTCAATTGGATCTTTACAAAATTATCACCTATTTTTAATGACTAAATATGATAGCATTTATTTAAGTTTAATAAAGATATTTTATCAATTGCATGTAGTAACAATTTTCCACACAAGTTTTCTGAAGTTATATGGTCCAAACTGTCTCCCTCCCTCCCTTCTTACCCCCTCCCAGAGATGGCAAGCAATCTGATCTGGGCTATACACGTACCATAATGCAAAACTTATTTGATGGCACTTATTTAGTCCTTATTTCAATTGACCTTTCTGCAGGTTTTGTCACCTTTGAAAACCCTTTCTTTCCTTGGCTTGATCTTAGCCAAATTCTAAGCAATTTCCTTCCTTCCTTCCTTCCTTCCTTCCTTCCTTCCTTCCTTCCTTCCTTCCTTCCTTCCTTCCTTCCTTCCTTCTCCTCATCTGTCCCTCCACCCCTCATTCATCCATCTCTCTATCCCTCCTTCCATATTAGGGGTATGTCATATTGGTGTCAAACTTCAGAAACTGAGTTGGCTTAGTCCACTGCCACTCAGAACTCCAAAACTCAAATGATCCTCCAGCTTCAGAACCCCAGTAGCAGGGACTACATGTGTTTGACATTGTGCTTAGCTTTAAGAAGTAATTTTCCATTGGCTTCTTTGACTTGGGTCTTTTATTCTACCTGTCTGACCATTTCTTCTCAATCTTCATCGCTGGATCATCATTCTTCTTCCATCCACTGTTTAAAGGCCTTCCTCAGACATGGGCACTTCTGCTGTTTTCTTCCTCCTTCCCTCTATCTCACTCATTCCTTTCCCCATGGATTCAATTAGGAATTCTGTAGAGTCTCTCTCCTCCCTGCTATGGATGCAAATACCAATTATCATTTTTATTCTGCTAGACATTTATTTCCACTTGGATATCCCACATCTCAAATTGAATATCTCCAAAATGGAACACTTTATCTCCCTTTCCCTTTTCCCATTTATACCTTTCCTCTAGACTTCTTATTTCTTTGAGAGGTATCATAATCCTCCCAGTAACTCAAGTTCATAACCTCAAAGTTATCCTTGATTCTTCCATATCTAAACAATTTCCACATTTTGTCAATTCTACCTGCAGCATCCTTCCCACCTCTCCAAGACTCTTTACTTACATAGCTGTCACCTTCGTTTAGATCTTCATCACCTCTTGCATTTGCCTCATATATATATATATATAGCATCTCTTCTACAAATGTGAGCTCCTTGACATTTCCAGGTATACTGCATTTTTGTTTTTATATCCTCAGGACTTAGCAAAGCATCTGGCACATAGCAAGTACTTAATATCTGCTGAATTGAATTGAATCTAAATCCCATACTTTTTTCTTCTTTTTTTAGTTGGAAGAAAGTTTTTATAACCCATCCTGCCACATGCTACAGAACAGTATGTCCAGGTATGGTTTTCTGATTGACCTTTTATTTCTGTGTCCCAGGAACAAACTTGGGTATGTTGGTAAAAGAGCTTTTGCAAAAGGCTTAGGGCAGGCAGTGTTTGGATCTCCCAGTTACCCAAGTCCTTAGTCCGAGAGTTGAAAGCCTCATTGTTATCTGAAACCTAATTCTTCGGTATGGATTCTTGCTTTCACACAGGCTATGACTGCTTGTAGACTCAGCTTGTACTTCACACCATGCCTCTAATTTGGGGGCCTTTTGGAATGTTTGGGAAGAAGCATGGTAGGTAAAGGCTGGCATCAAAGTCAGGACTGCCTGGGTTCAAGGCAAGGCCCTGACTTATTCTGGATTCATGACTTTGGGCAAGTCATTTAAACTCTAAATGTCCTAGGCATATCTCTCTAAGACTATTAAGTTGCAGAGGAGATGCTGTCTTGCATTGGCGAAGGGCTTCTTTACACCAGTGAAATAACAGATCCATCCCTTATTCATGTCGCTTTGGAAAGATTGCTGTGAAAAATTGAGGACCTGGAGGCAGCTGGGTGGCTCAGTAGATTGAGAGCCAGTTCTGAGGACAGAAGGTCCTGGGTTCAAATGTGACCTCAGACTCTTCCTGGCTATGTGATTCTGAGCAAGTCACTTAACCCTGAAGTATTGAGATTATCTGTGTTGTGAAGAGGAGACTTTGTTGTTGTTCCCAAACGTATCTTTTAGTTCTCCCCTCAGAAGGAAAGCCAGGAGTGACTTCCCTTCACCAGCTCAGTATGTACTTTACTTGGAGACTATAAATTCATAAAAATCTATTTATTTATAATTAAAAGATATAAGTATAAGGATTAATAACAAGGAAAGCCTTAACACTAACAGGAAATTATATCCACCCACTTTCTACGTTTGTCTCACGACAAAGCCTTCGGTTCATCCAGCTACACTAAAACTGCCTAGCACTAAAAAAGCCCCAAACGCAATCTGACTATAATCTAACTAAAATCCTTATTCAGCTAACTTAATTTGATAAAGATATCTCCAAGTACATATAAATTCAGTCAGCCAAGATGGCAGCTGCTAACTGACAATAAGGTAACCCTGGTATGTCCATGCAAACAGCCTTCGGTCTTTCTTTCTCTGAGCTGTTCTCCAGCAAAACAGATCTACCAGCTTCTTCTTAGGGACGACTTCTCTAGTCAGGAAGGTAGAAAACCTCTTCAGATGGCTTTCAGAGTTCTCTCTTCCCTCTCACCAGCCCAGAGCAAGGTCTCAGATGTCTGCCTCCACCAGCAGCCAGAGAGAAAGTCTGTCAGTCCGTGAGAGGACCTCACCAACTGTCAGAACCTTTTTCTGTGTTCCTCCTTCTAAGTTCTGGTCTCATGCCCAACACTCTGCCTTGCCTGCACCCTCAGAGAACTCTTTATCAAATATCTTATTTTAATCAATACTTAATCAATATCCTAAATTCCTCACTATAACTCCCATTGCCTAGCCCTTACCACTCTTCCGTCTTGGAGCTAATTCCCAGGATTGGTTCTAAGAGGAAAGGTAAAGGTTATTAAAGAAAAAAAAAAACAAGTTGAAGACCCTTCCCACCAATATCTTGGGAACACATTGCAGTGATATTGAATGTGATTTTACGTACCTTTTGCCACTGAGCTCTTTATCGCTGTTAAAGTTCACTCAAAACCAAATGCTGACTTGTATCCCAGCAGCAAGGGAGAATAATGATTTTCAGCATTCTTTCTGTGCCAGTCTTGTCCAGAACTGACTGCATTTTGTTTTAAGCGAGAAGAGCTAGCTTCATTTAAAGCCAGGAATTCCTGTAAACCAACAAAAACATGTTTGAATTTCCTCCCCCTTAGATTTCACAGCAGGCTTCAGGTTCAATCAACACCCTTCCATGCTCTAATTAAGAGGTGTAGGGTCTTACTGATCCTGACAAATTCTAACAGTGCAATAGAACTATAGATAGACTTGATTCATTAATTAGCTGATTTTCTACAATTAATTAGCTAATTGTTCTTCCTTGCTATAAACATTAGATATAGTCATTGATCTGAGAAAAGATCTCCATTAAACAAATGGAGTCCTTAGGGATCAAAAAGGCTACATGATCTAACCCTCATTTGCACATGAGGAAACTGAGTCCCAGAGAAGCTGAGTAATTGTGCCTACAGTCCCAAAGATAGTAAGTGTGAGGGGTGGGTTATTGAATCCAGGTCCTTTTATTCCAGAGGCAATGCTTTTTTCACTATCCCATAAGTCTCACTAACTAATATTGCTTAGAGAACTTGCTTTTGTTTTGAGCAGGAAAGCTGTGGAGGTCTTGACTTAATGGCTGAGACTTGATTTTCAGCCCCATATTATACCATTCATTGTTTTGCCTCTGACTAAATTGATTTTTGGCCAATGCACATCTCTTTCTGCAAACTCTGCTTGATAGATCCGTGTGATTCCCAGCCCTGCCAGAATGGAGGCACGTGTGTCCTAGAGGGATTAGACAAGTACCATTGTGTCTGTCCCATTGGATTTGGAGGGGAGGCCAACTGTGGTGAGTATTTATTCTCTTAACCATCCGTCTCTCCTGATTTATAGTAAATGTGCTGGAAGCAGCAACTTGTTGGAGAGCTATGACAGTTCCAAGTAGCTTATTCCTTTTAGTTTTGGCTTGTTTCATAGCCTCCTTAGATGTCTTCTCTGGAATACCTTGTGCTTCCTAGATCTTATGAATAAATGCATGAGCCGGGACTCAGAACTGGGATGTCTTTCTCTTCCCTTTTGTTGTTCAGTCATTTCACTCTTGTCTGATTCTTTGTGACCCCATTTGGGGTTTTCTTGGCAAAGATACTAGAATGGTTTGCCATTTCCTTTTCCAGCTAATTTTACAGTTGAGAAGAGTGGTGCAGACAGGGTTAAGTGACATGTCCAAGGCCATATAGCTAGTAAATGTCTGAGGCTGGGTTGGAGCTCAGCTCTTCCCGACACCAGACCCTGTGCTCTATCTACTCTACTTCCTTTCTGTAGAAATAAGCTATGTGGTCAATATGCTTTCAGTCTTAAGGGTATTTGCAGCTTGTGATGGGTGAGGCTATGTATAGGATAGGGCCATTCTTGGAGTAAATTGCCAGTGAATTTTAGTGTTATCTCTACCAAATCAACAAACATTTAGGCATCTACTATGTGCCAGGCACTATGCTGAGTGCTGAGGATGTAAAGAGAGGCAAAAAGAGTCCCTGGCTTCATGGAGCTCACATATTCAAATGGGAGAAACAAAATGCAAGGATCTAATTTTATACCAAATCTATACAGGATAAATTAGATATAATCTCCCACAGAGGGCACTTACAGAAGGAGTAAGACTTTGAAGGACTTGAAGACTTGAGGGAATGTGGGGGCAGCTGGGTAGCTCAGTGGATTGAGAGTCAGGCCTAGAGATGGGAGGTCCTAGGTTCAAATCCGGCCTCAGACTCTTCCCAGCTGTGTGACCCTGGGCAAGTCACTTGACCCCCATTGCCTAGCCTTACCACTCTTCCACCTAGGATCCAATACACAGAAGTTAAGGGTTTAAAAATAAATTTTAAAAAAGACTTGAGGGAACTGAGGAAGAAGAAATGAGGAGGGAGCTTATTCCAGGGAAGGGCAACAGACCTGGAAGTCATAGTCAGGAGATGGATTGTTATGACTAAGGGACAGCAAGGAGCCAATGTCTCTGGATCATAGACTATTTTAAGGGAAGTAAGTGTGAGAAGGCTGGAAAGGTAGGAAGGGAGCAGACTTTAAAAGTCAAACAGACAATTTTGTATTTGATCCTAGAGATAGCATGGAACCACTGGAGTTTACCGAATAGAGAGTGACATGGCAGGATCAGAGCTACACTTAAGGAATGTTATTTTGGTAGTTAAACGGAGTAGAGAGAGACATGAGGTAAAGAGACCAACCAACAGGCCATTAGCTATTCTTCTGTGGGTCAGCCATTTAACCTTTCAGGCCTCAATTTTTGGGGATATTAGTATTTCCCTTGTCCACTCACAGACCAGTTTTGGAAATCAATGGATGTTGAGTGCTTTATAAAAAAAAAAAGCAATGAGGTGAGGCTTTTTTAAACCACTCTTCAAAGTTTCTAATGAGTTCTTAATTGCCAAATCTAATGACTTTTTCTCTATACTCATCCTTCATGACTTTTCTGTAGTGTTTGACCCTGCTGATCACATTCTTCTGGATACTCTTTCCTCTATGGATTTTCCTGAGTCTGCTTTCTCTTTTTGTTACCTTCCCCCTCTTAATCTCCCTAGCTGGATTTTCATGTCACACCCACCAACTATGGGTTATCTTTTATCTCAGTACTCTGGAACTTGGTGATCTAATCAGCAACTATGAGTTCAGTCATCTCTGTGCAGATGATTTCAGAGATTTGTATATCTACCTCTAATTTCTCTTCTAATCTCCAGTCTTACTTCATCAACTACTTGTTAAATATTTCAGACTAGATGCGACATACACATCCCAAAATGTCACATTTCCAAAACAAAAGGTTTCTTTTTGGCATCTCTTCTTTGGAATTTCCTTATTATTGAGGAAACCATCAACTTTATAGTCTCCAGGGTTTGCCACTTCAGTGTCACTCTCAGTTCCTTACTTCTTCACTCCCCATCGTCAGTTAGCTGCCAAATCTTGTCATTTCTATCATCATGTCTCTCATATGTTCCTTTCTTTCCACTCTTGTTCAAGACCCCTTCATCTCCTGAACTATTGCATCTCTTCTTCAAATTTCATTCCCACTCCTACCCATCTTCCACACAAATATTCAAGTGATTTCCCTGATCAAATCACCCACCTACTCAGTAAATTCCAGTGGATCCCTTCTACCTCCATGATGAAACAGAAAATTTTCCAGCATTTGAAACTCTAAACTTAGTTCCTTTTTAGCTTTTGAATCTTCCCTCCACACACTATGATCTAATCTTATTGGCCTACTTGCTATTCCTCAAATATGACAATATCTCCCATTTGTGTGCCATTGCTCTGACTACTGATTGACTGACGATGATGATTTCTCTCCTTTCAGCACCAACGTTGAGCCTGGAATGCACTGTCAACCTCCTCTTCTTGCTGGATAGCTCATCGGGCACAACCCTGGAGGGATTCCTTCAGGCCAAGGCCTTTCTAAAGAGGTTTGTCCAGGCTGTGGTGAGCATGGACTCTCCAGCAAATGTAGCAGTGGCTCAGTACAGCAAGGAGGTGGAGATCTCCGTCCAAATGGGAGAATACCAGGATGTACCCAGCCTCGTGAAGAGCCTGGACGGAATGCATTTCACTGGAGGACCCACATTGACAGGAAGAGCTTTGGAGCATGTTGCTAATAATGGCTTTGGGGACATACTTTCTTTTGGAGAGACCCATGTTCCCCAACCACCTCAAGTGGTGGTCCTGCTTACTGACTCAAAGCCCCAAGACCTAGTGGCAGGACCAGCAAGATATGCCCGTGACCGGGGACTCTTCCTGATTGGAGTAGGTAGTGAGTTTCTGAGAGCAGAACTGGAAGAAATCACTGGCAACCCAAAGCAAGTGATAACCTACTCCAACCCTCAGGATCTTTTCAACAAAATCCCTGAACTCCAGAAAAGAATCTGCAGCCTTCAGAGGCCAGGTAAGATGTTCACTTAACAAGTGATAAAAATCAGTTTGGGATGTGTCTTCTTGGCCCAAATAACACAGAAGTCATTGAAATATATGTCTCCTAATAAAAAGCATTCATAACCAGTCAGGAGCTCTTCTCTACTTGATGGTGGCATTAGTGGACCTAATTAGAATCACTGAATTTTAATGACTGCAAGGGGCCTCATGTCATCTGGTTCAACTCATTCCCTGTTCCACTCCCCAATACTTGGAGTATGCAGTCCCCACTCTCACATCCCTGGCAGGTGGTCATCCAGCTTCCATTTACTGATCTTATGTGACAGTGAATTCACCACCTTCCAAAGACAACCCATTTCATTTCTGCACAGACCTGGGTTATAACTTGTGGCTTATATTGAGCCACAAATTTGCCTTCCTGTAGCTTGCAGTAAATTGATTGGTGCTTATTCTGGTCTCTGGGGTGAAGCGATTTAATTACTTTTCCACAGGACAACCAAATCTCATTTTTGAAGACAGTTATCTTGTACCTCCTAAGTTTGTGTCACTTAGTAGACTAAACAGAACTAATTCTTCCAACAAATCCCTTGTGTTCAGAATGGCTTGGAGTCCTCTCACCATCCTGGTCACTATTCCACAGGTGTTTTCTGGTTTATCGATGTTAAAAGGATTTTTTTAAGCCAGCACTTAGCAGAGTGCCTGGCACATACTAGTGTTGATTGATTGATTACCCCCTAAATGTGATTCTCTCTGGAGGTTGGAGTGGTTTCCTAACTGTTTCTGACCCAGAAGGAATAGAAATGAACAAATATGGAGATCGCCTTCTAGTTAGCAGTCATCCCTCTGCCATCAGCTAAAAGGAAGAGGCACAGGTGGGATTTCCAAGTCATCCCCAACAATGGTTAGTCTTGTGTAATGAAACAGGTTGTGTGAGAAGTTGTACTCTAGAGAGGTGCTTAACCTTTATGGTCTCATGGATTCCATTGGCAGTCCTGTGAAATTTCTGGACTTCTTCTCAGATTTATGTTTTTATGTATAAAATATGTATAAAACAAAAAGTATAAAATACATACATTTGCATATTTATATGTGTATAAAATAAATTATGATATATAGAATTTATATATAACATATAATATATAATTAAAATAAAAATATATTAAAATAAAGTTATCTACTTTTTTTTTTTTAAGTCCACTGGTCCCACATTAAGAACCCCTGGGTTAGATTCAGATTCACTAAAGACTCAGCATCTTTATGTTCCACTAGGTTGCCAGTCTCAGTCTCTGGACCTGGTTTTCCTGTTGGATGCATCAGCCACAGTGGGACAGGAGAACTTCATGAAGCTCCAGAGTTTCGTAAGAGGGAGCTCTCTTCAATTCAATATCAACCGGGATGTGACCCAGATTGGCCTGGTTGTCTATGGCAGCAGGGTCCAGACCACGTTTGGCCTGGATGCACACTTGACCAGCTCCAGCCTCCTGCAAGCCATCAACCAGGCTCCATACATGGATGGGGCAGGCTCCACCGGCAGCGCTCTCCTGCATGTCTACGAAGAGGTGATGACTGTCCAGAAGGGAGCCCGGCCCGGGGTGAGCAAGGCAGTGGTTGTGATTACAGAAGGGACCGGAACCGAAGATGCTGTTGTGCCCGCTCAGAAGCTTCGAAACAATGGCATCTCGGTCCTGGTCATAGCTGTGGGACCCGTCCTGAAGGAGACGCTCCTAAGATTTGCAGGTTCTCCTGACTTCCTGATACACGTGGCTTCTTATGAAGACCTCAAGAACTACCAAGACTTATTCATTGAAAGGATATGTGAAGGTGAGCTGTGATGGCTGGTAAATGTGCTCTCTGGGCTAGCCTGGGAAACCTGCGGGGAACTTGAATTCTCATCAGGGACCTGCTTTTTACCCATCAAAAGGCACTTGATCAAATCTAGGTCATGAATTTTGAGACATCAGGGATCTAAGAGATAACCAATAAAACCCTCTCATTTTACAGATGAGAAAATCAAGACTCCAAAAGGTTAGGTTATGTAGCAAGTTGGGATTTGAGCCTAGGTCATCTTCAAATCTGCAGAGGGTTTTTTGGGGATTTTTTAAAATTTAAAATTTTGGGTTTTTTTTTAAAATTTAAAATAAAAATTTAAAAACAAAGTATAGATCATCAAACAAGTGGGCATGATGTGAACAAGCTCTGTAAGAAAATAAGACTCCTGGTCCTTCCATTTACCAGTTCTTTAACTTTGGTTAAATCATCTCTCTCTGGACCCTAAAATTCCTCATTTCTAAAATGAAGAGATGAACTAGATCAAAAGCTCTTAAACATTGTTGGATTCTTGCCTCCTTTGACTCTCTAGCAGTCATTTTACTCCCTCCTAGAATAATGTTTTTAAATGAATGAAATCACATTACAAAGGAAATCAAAGATTAGTGAAAATAATACATTTTTAAAAAACTGACCACAGGTTCCTAGTTAAAAAACCGCTGACCTAGATGGATGATCCTGAGATCTCTTTCAATTCCTGTATTCTAAGGGTATTATGTATACAAGTTCTTCTTTAGTGCTGAGATGTGGCGTTGTCTATTCTCAGTGTCCTGGGTTGTATTGTATAATAGTACCAGAGGGAAATATATTGTGTCTGTGGTCATCTCTACCACCCTTATGCTTTTCTGTTAGGTTTGTTCAGTTAGGTTCAGATCTCTACTGGTCAATCTAAGTTTGGGTTTGACCAAGTCTTTTCCAGGTTAATTCTTTCTCCATTCCAGAAGCCAAGAGGCCAGTCAACCTCTGCAAACCCAGCCCATGCATGAATGATGGGATATGCATCCTTCAGAATGGGAGCTACCGGTGTGAATGTAGAGGATGGGAAGGTCCCCACTGTGAGAACAGTAAGTGAGACAGCAGTTACTCTGGATAGAAGAGAATGGGACTTAAGAAGGTAGACTTAAAGAAGTAAAACGTGGATTTTCCCAGGGTTAATTTTGCAGGGTTCTCCAAATCTTTGGAGCTATTAGATCCTAAAATCCTCATCTCAGAGGTGTTGATAGCTCAATCAATAAGATTTTGTAAAAAAAAAAAAGAACTACTATGTGCAAGGCTCTTGGAGCTTACATTCTAATAGGGGGATATATAATATGTAGGGAAAGAAAATTTAATCACAGGGAATTCTGAGTAAAACCAGAGATTGTCACACTCACTCTGGTAGCAATAGTAGTATTGATATGCTTATCATTTCTAGGGGAAGAGGTGGAAAGCTGGGAAGGATGGCAGGGTGTATGCATGTGGTGACAATGGAGAAAAGTTTGCACTGGTCAAATGTCCTGTGGATAGCTGGAAGGGATGTGAAACCAACTGAATACAGTGGGTCAAAGTGGGTGTTTATGTACTCACTCACAATTCAGGAGAACTCAGCCCTGAGGAGGAGTCTCAAAGCTGAGTGAATTCTTTGAGGGTCGAAGGCCATGGTCTCCAGTGGCACCATCTTAGAAGGTATTTCTGAAGTCATGGTCAGCCTGGGTTGCAGATACTTTTTTGCAGCTCTTCTCACCTTGTTCCCCCTCCCCACTTCCAGCCTCTTATAATAAGATTTTTAAAAAAATTTTTTTAAGAAAAAATTTAAAACTTTTATCTTCCATCTTAGAATCAATACTGTGTACTGATTCCAAGGTAGAAGAGTGGTAAGGACTAGACAATGGGGATTAAAGTGACTTGCCCAGGGTCATACAGCTAGGAATTGTTTGAGACCTGATTTGAACCTAGAACTTCCCTTCTCTAGGCTTGTCTCTCAGTCATAGAGCTGCCCCTATTTATTTATTTAGTTAGCTGTGTGACTCTGGAGAAGACACTGAGAGATTCTGATCCACATTTTAAAGAGAAAAGAGGACTATTTGATATGTTTCAACTTCTCAGGAAAGATATAAAGACCAAGTCTCCTTTGTTTTCTCTTCCCCAGGAATCTTGAGAGGTGACTCTCCCAGGCCTCATGGCTTGCCTCAGTATTCCTCAAACTGGCAGCAACGGTACCAATCACGGCATTTGCAACTGGGCAGCTGAACCAGCACTGCAGCTTGTGGCGGCAATTCTATGTGATCATCCATTTTAGGCTAACAGTATGCATGACGACCCAAAAATCACTGTCTCGTGGTGAAAATGGGTCCTAATTCAGAGGCAATGCTCCTTAGCAACACTTACTAGCAGCAGATGAATACATTAATTATTGGGTTACTTTTTTTTAAAAACAACCAACACAGCAAAGCATAAGTCAATATTTATTTTCACCTGAATGTCAACTTACAAAGCACATTTCATCCTTCCTCCACGGATATACCTAAAGAGAGCCTTCCTTTTGGAGGGGTGACAACATTGATGGGCCAACGTGGTGACTTGGGCTGGTGTCTGGTGTGGGAGTCTGGCATGCTTCTTGGAATCCTGCCTTCCCAGGGAGCTGTCCAGCATGATGTTAGTTCCATATTGCTCACATGGAATAACTGTTAACACCTGTGTTTTAGGACTTTAGATTTGGGGAATTTTTCACATGCAGCATGATGTAGCCACTCTAAGTTTGGAAAACTGACTCAAGGTATGTGGAAATAAGGTAAATGATTTTTAAGATGTAGTTATACTTTCCTTCAGTATGGATTTCACAGTGCCAAGTGAGGCTTGCCAAGTAACTAATGCCACCAGAATGGAGATTCACTGCTTAACATCTGCTTGTTTGTTTGTTTGCTTTTTACACGTGGGAGAAACTTAGGGAGAATAGAGTAGCAGGTTCAGATCAGAGGGAGAATGGAACACTGTTGAGTTTTGATCAACTGGAAATCTCTGCAGTTAGGTTGAGTTCCCTCAGATATGTTTTCTTTATTAGTTGACTAAAGGCTTGGTTAATGTTGTTGCTGTTTAGACTTCTTGACAATTTTTCTTCATTCCTCCTTTGATTGCCATTTTTATTATTTTAGAGTGGGAGTGGAGCAAAGAAAGCCATAATTAAAATTAAAACTTAAAGTTAAATTAAAATTTAAAAATACTTTTGTGAACATGACACATTTTGCTTTTTGAAAGCAACATGCCAAGTTTTAAAACAAAATATTAAGGGGAAAGCCTAGTTGGCAAGTTCTTTAACAGGAGTTGATCAAACAAAAAGTGATTAGTTTGGAAAATATTCATTTTTCTAGTGAACTTAGCTAGATTCATACTCTTATTTGGATGCTATCCAGTCTGTTTTCTCAGAGGAGACCCCTGTACAGCAGTACCCCAAATTCAGATCCTCTGTAAAAAGTCCACTTAGGTTTAAAAATACCAATATGCTTTAAAATAGCGAACCTAAAAATAAAATCTATGGCAAAGCCTCTACCACATATATTAAAGGTACTAGTGATTAAGTTGACAGGTTAATTGGCTCCATCTTGATCACATAACTCTCTGGAGAACCTTTTCTATAAAAGCATTTATTGGTTTGAGGACTTGCCGTATGTCCCTGCCATCTTTCTCACCTACAGCTCTTTGTTCCATTGTTCTAGTTAAGCAGGCTGAAGATCTTCTGTGTATAACTTGGTGTTGGAGCTTTAAAAGAGAAACAGATCTAATGTGGCAAGTCACCCTCTGTGAATATGATCTCTGGAGTTGGTGTGTTGCTGAAAACATATGTGTCAAAGGTGTATTTTGGTTTTCCTTCATGAATGTTAGTCATTGCAGAATGGTGGAAAGAACACTGGCTTTGGAGTCCCGGGTCTTGGGTTGAATCCCAGTTATTGCTACTTTATTGCTGGGTAATACTGGACAAGTCATTTACACTCTGTAGACCTCAATGTCTTTATGTTGAGCAGGGTAGACTAGATGATGAGTTCCTAACCTTTTTTCTTAAGTTTTGTTTGTGTCATGGACCCACTCTGATAATCTAATGGAGTTTATGGATTCCTCAGAATAATGTTTTTAAATAATTGAAGGGAATGCTAAATTTCAGTTAGATGTTTGTAAAAAGGGAGATATAATTCCTTTTTATCTAAATTCAGGAACTCCATGAAACCTACCCCCAGGTCCCTTGGAAGAACGTTGATTATGAATATCTGGACTAGGTGATGTCCAAGGTTACTTTCAGCTCTAAATCTCTGATCCTAGGGATTATTTTTGGCAGACAAGCGTGGTACTACTACTACTAGAAAATCTCATTATCAACAGAAGATTATGTCTCTAATTAGGTCAGAGAATGGTCAAATGCAAATTTGTAGTTATAGGCTGTAGACTGCATTTCTGTATGTAATTTTTGAGATACTGTTTTTAAATGCATTTTTTTGCAGGAAGGCATGATAAACCTTTTCCTAAAGTTTAAGCAATATGATTTTCCCTATAAGAAGACTTTAACCATAGAAACTCATAAAATAATTAGCTTTAGGCATAGAGGGGTTGGGGAGAAGCCATTTGATAAAAACCAGATTTAAAAAAATACCAGATAATCACTAGTGAAAAGCTGAAACAAATATCATATGTGAAATGATCATAGAAGAAGCTTACATGAATGACTGGCACCATTCTATTTTTATAATTATTTCCTCAAAGACCTTCAGTGTAAATGGAATTCACCCTAAATTAGATCTTTGAATTTATTTATTGAGAATATGGAATCATTAAAGAGATTAAGAATAGCAAATTTTGTTTTGTTTTGAAAACCCCTGCCTTCTGTCTTAGAATCAATCAATATCAAGTATTAATTTTAAGACAGAAGAACAGTATGGGCTAGGCTATTGAGGTTAAGCGACTTGCCCAGGATCACACAGCTGGGAAGTATCTGAGGCCAGATTGAAACCCAGAACCTCCTGTCTATAGGCCTGGCTTTCAATCCACTGGGCTACCTACCTGTCCCAAGTTTTGTTTTTTGAAGGGAGAAGGGATACTCCCTCCAAGACTTTGATAGCAGATACTATTTTCAGTAGTCTAATCATTACAAAAAATTAGATGGGGAGTAGAAACACAGAAGAAAAACATTTCCTTGATCACTTGGTTTGATGGGTATATGATTGGGGATGTAGACTCTAAACGATCATCCTAGTGCAAATATTAATAATAATATATGGAAATAGATCTTGATCAATGACACATGTAAAACCCAGTGGAAGTGCTCATTGGCTACAGAAGTGGGGGGGGGAATATGAATCATGTAACCATGGAAAAATATTCTAAATTAAGTAAATAAATAAATTTAAAAAAATTAGATGGCTCTTTAATATGTTAGAATCTATTGAGATGTGTTCAACATTTCCACTTAGAAGTAATTTGCTTCATTTGAAGGACTGCAATTATTGCTGAGTGTAATATAAATTTGATTTGGGGCATGAGTCTACTCAGCCCAGGTCACCACATGACACATTAAAAAAAAACTCAAAATATACTTAATACTTTATTTTTTAAAAAAATCTAAAACACCAAGAACAAGTTTATGACAAAGGAAATAAATGCCCTGTGATTAGAAAGACAGTGAGAATTACAAAGATGTTTTGATGGGGCAGGGGTAGAAGGAAGGTTGAGGTGATGATGAAATGTCTGAAAACCTTTTCTTTTAAGCAACAACAAATATACACCAGTGTTTATTTTTCTATCAAAGAAAAAAGACAAGGCCACCAAGTGGAAGGTCATCATCTGTTAGTTGTGATTTGTTTGTTTGCTTGTTTTTAAAAGTGGGGTGGGTGAAATAAGCACCTATTTCCATTCAACAAATTCCACAGTATTCTTCTTGGAGGGAGCCTGGGCACTGCCTACCGAAGGAGGAAAAAGAGTACTTGTATCCCTCAGTTTGAGACATTTAATCCATTTATTAGAACTAACCAAATAAAGAGAAAAGGACATTTTTAGCTCTTCATTGAACCTGGTTAATGAAATATCTTTCAACTAGTTCTCAGACATTGTTTTTAAAACATGGACAAAGAGAACATCTTTGGTTTTGTGATCAAAATATGCACGAGATGACATTTTCTCAAAAATGGCTTTTGTATACTGGCTTTATGTGATTTCACGGTTACTTATAAAATGTTAGCGCCCAATAGGATCTTGTCCTCATATTAATTTAAAAAAAAACACATTCTTACATCTTCAATACCAGTGAATGAGGGATTTTTACTAAAAATAATTTACCAACAGTAGAGTTTCCTAGTCTTTTTCTCCCCTCTGAAAGGGTAGCACCCACACAAGTGGGTTTTTTGTTTTAAAGCAAGTTCTAGGCTATTTCTACATGTGTGGAATCATAAGCCAAACAACCTGAAACAAGAGTTTGCGCTGTCTAGAGCACAACTGCTCTGGGTTTGAGCCACCGAGCCTGGAGCCTGGCTCCCTCAAAGCAGGGAAAATTGAACTTTATCGGCCAGTACTAAATAGAGATGATGCTGATGATTTTAGGTTATCTTGGTTGCTGAAGCCAAAATTCCAAGTTGGAGAACCATTCAGCTACCAGGATTCTTTACATGTTTCCTCCCCCTCCCCCTAAAAAAAAACCAACAACAAAAACGAAACTTCTTGTTATGGAACTATGAGCTAAATTTCAATAATGCAATTAATAAATTTGTATGTAGAAATACACAAACCATCCCTAACAATAACATTAGCATTCCTGTTTATAACAGTGGATTAGGAATACCATGAAAGTGTCTTTTCCTTTTGTGTTATTTCCCTTGGTGGTGAAAAGGGACATGGGAGTCATCCCTTCCACTCTCCCCACTACCTTGGGGAGGTGCAGGAGTCCTTAGCCAAAGATCTCCGTTCACAGTTGTCTCGATCCTTTCTTTTCCTTCTGAACAGACTCTCCAAGCCCAATGTTTTCTGCTTTTAGGTCAGACCTTAACTTGGGAGGATTGTCATCCAAGGTCCATATCAATAATGTCAGTTTTTATTGGAAGGTCAGTTTCCTAACTTGCTCCTTTCTTCTCCCATTCCTGGAACACAAAAACACCACCAAATTAATTTTTTTGGTAATAGAATTTTTGTTTCATGGATTAAATTAGTACTTTGAATGAGCTTTAGCTTTTTTTCTGAAACAAAGCTATATCTTTCTTAACACCAGTAAGTCTCCTGTCATGGAATACCAGAGTTTTAAACAATTGAAATGTGTGGATCACCCAGAAGACCAATGGGAGACCCTTGAGTGTGAGTAGTCTATTGCAGGAAAAGAGACTAGCCGAAAAATGTATAAACTTAAAAGATTGTGAACTGGTTATGTAGAGAGGAAAGGGACACCCAGAGGACAGCCTATGCCATTGATATTCAAATCATGTCAAGAGATCTAAAAGAAAGCCTCCCAGCATGTTGGATGGAAGACTGATGGGAAGACACATACAAAAGGCCCACAAAGAGAAGGCGGTGATGGGTTGCAATCTGTACTGTTGGCATGAGTAGAGAGACACAGATGAGATCAAAGAAATGGAATTTTATGCATCAAAAATACTTCCACTAAAATAATTCCACTAAAGCATGTGTTTCCCTGGTTCTAGGTGAGGCTTAAGTTCACTAGCATCAAAACTGCATTTGCAGTTATCACCATTAGTACAACAGAAAAGGGTATGGTGTTAGAAACTCATTCCCTAGGCTAGTTACTGTACTAAATCTCCAGAAGTTAGATAAACCAGATTAATTTATATAGATTATGTTTCTTGGACCAGTGCTCTGGGGTGGATTCCAAAAAAGCCTCTTGCATGGTTGTAGAACAGAAATAAGGGCCAGATTTTGTTTTAGTTTTTGTTTTAGTTTTAGTTTTTTTTTTAAACCCAAAGATGCACTTGGCAGCCCCAGGCAAGTTGTATTTCTTTGCAAAGCAGAGAATGATGCATTAAGTTTCCTACCCACCTATTCTAGCCTGCAGGGAAAACCAAGTTACACTATTTCAGGAGAAAAGCAGTTGGCAGTGAAAACTAAAATCATGGAAGGCTCAGATGATGAGGGTTTGGTCTCTATGATCTTTTTATCCAGTAAGTTCAGCAAGGGTTTTCAAGTTCTTTCCCTATAGTTTACAGCTCTCCCAGCTGCTGATGAATTCACTAGGTGCTAGTTATAGAATCTATGTTCTATTTGACTTATTCATTTAAGCCCCACCAATGTAATGTAACCTGCCTGATACTTAGTCATTGAGTCTAGTAAATAAAGGACAGTGAAGAACCCTTTCAGGTTTGGCTTTCCCTAAGGAGGAGCAGTACAGAATATCTTCAGACTCAGAACAATGGACTCTACCCAGAAAACAGATTTCTCTCCTGCTGCCCTGGTATTAATGGAGCTGTAGGGCCAGTCACCATCAGCTGTCCTCCCACTTGGGTGAAGCCATAGGATTTGGGAAAGAAAAGCAAATGCCAATGAAGCACCATGAACAAAGGATTCCACCCACTCTGCCAGCCACGGCAATCCCAAATCCTGCTTACCAGAGCTTTCCTTAAGACTGTTCCCTTGCCTGTTACCATGACGGAAAGAGGTCTGTTTTTTAAAGCTATTGCAGAGTTGACTGGAGAAGAGTCTGCAACAGGAGCCGGATTGGGGACTTTGGTCTGAAATGACAAAATGAAAACCATACCTCAGTTGAAAGGTTCTATTCAACTCTTCCTGCATCCCAGTGAGTGGCTGCCAAGACAGCCATGCAGAAAGAGGAATTGGACTCAAGTTGTGTCTATCTTTAGGCAAGGGATCTCTTCACTGGCTCAAAGAAGCAACAGCCTGTAGGGTACCTACTTTGGGAGTTGTATTCTCCAGGTGGGTGGTGTCCACTGCTGTGCCTAAGGTCACAGGTCCTGCTTCTGCCTTCTTCAGGCTTTCTTTCACCTCCATGATGCTCAGCTCCAGGTCCACACGTCTCTTCTCCTTTTCCCTGCACTCCTCCTCCATCTCCTTTAACTTCTGCTCCAGACAGGCCAGGGCACACCTGTCTGCAAAGAGGAAGGACAAGGCAAATGGAGCCAGGTTTCCAAATGAAGTTTGGAGCTCCAAATGGAATTATGTTTCCATCAGAAGAACTATACTGTACTTGGCTGTACAGATAAGAAAAATGGAACCCTACTTGGAGAGCAAATGGTTCAATTCAGCCAATGTTTTTTGTGTGCCAAGACACAGAGCTACAAAGACAAAAAAAAAGAAAGAGCTTTTCTTTGACTTACTCCAATGTCATGTTCCACTTCCAATCCAGCCATTTTTTTAAACCCTTACCTTCTATCTTAGGATTGATACTGCTCTCTCTGGGTTATTAAATTATAAGTATCAATCTTAGGGTAGGAGGGCAGTAAGGGCTAGGGAATTGGGGTTAAGTGACTTACCCAGGGTCATACCATTGGGAAGTATTTGAGGCCAGATTTGAACCTAGGACCTCCCAACTCCAAGTCTGGTCTTCTATCTACTGTACTTTTTAGCTGTCCTCTGATCAGTTATTATGATAGAGACTAAGGATGGCTTAGACCTCGGGCAAGCTATAGTAGATAGATTGCCAATCCTAGAGTCAGAAAGAATTCAAATCTAGCCTTAGTCACTTAAATCTGTTTGCCTAAGTTTCCTCATTCATAAAATGGGGTAAAATAGCACCCCTCAAGGTTGTTGTGAGGATGAAATGATATATTTGTAAAACTGCTTAGCAGAGTACTTGGCACATAGGAAGCACTATATAATGTTAGCTATTATCATTACTCAACCTCCTCGGGTCTTAGTTTCTTCACTTCTAAAATGAGGTGGGTAGACTAGATTAGAAGAGTCACACATGGACTTGCAAAAGTCCAGAGTTCCCCTGCCCCTCGTTTTTATTCAAGTCTGATACCACTGGACTAGATAACCAATGAGTTATCTTTTGGTTCAAAATCTATGATCCTAGGAATGTTTTGATTTTTAAAAAGACTCAGACCTGTGCTTTTAGTTGATATAGGGGGCATATGATAAGGAAATTCCTCCATCATTTTTTTCTTTTTTCATTTAAGAGTCAGAGGCTTTGTGAGGGTTTAAGTGGCTTATCCAGGGTTGCAGAGTCATTATAGATCAGAAGCCTTTTCTCTATCTACAGTGCCACAGAGAGATGCAAAGAATAAGAGTCTAGTGCTGGTAAATGTATAAATAACTGGTTCTCTATGGAGAGAAAAACTGTATGGACTGACAAGAGGCACTATTTGCTCTGAATTCCAAAGCTTGCTTGCTTATAAGATGATGCTTTGCAGCTGAGGTAGCTTGATGTGTGTAATAATCATCATTATTAATATTCTCTGTTTCCAAACTCTCGGAAACATTAGCAAGCCCTTATTTAACTATTATGTGAAGGTCACCTAGTAGATAGAAGGAAGCCCAATAAGGGCCCTTGATACTTTGGATCTGAAGGGGAGGGAACAAGGTTAACATATGTTTGAATTCCCTACCTCTAGAAAGGTCACAAATCCTTTAGGAAAAAAAACCACTATAGTTCAGTTCTGAAGCTCTTGCTCTGCATATGACAACCCCATCCATAGCCCTGTTTGTTCTTTCTGATGCCTTTCATCTCATGAAGGAAGGTTTGAATTCCAAGCCCTGGAGGCAGGAGGTCTGGTTTCTCCTCAGAAGAGGTTCTTTGGGTGCATGAACCACAGAAAATTTCCATCTTCCTTCTAGGAGAAGAATCCCCTGTCCAAGAGTTCTTAAAATTTTCTGTCATGGACTCCCTTGAGCAGTCTGATGGATCCTACCGGGTCCCTTCTCAGAATAATGTTTATTGCCTAAATTGACAGTTGAAGAAAATGCTATATTCCAAGAAGAGATTAGTGAGTCAATGCATAATTTTTTTCCTACCCTAGTTCAAACCCCCCCTGAAATTTAACCATAGCATCTATGGACCCCAGACTAAGACTCTGCTTTAGGGGAAGGGGCTATATATCCATCCGTTAGTGGTTAGGAGACAACTTTTCTGCCTTTAAGTCCTTTTTCTTCTCCTGGAATAGACATCTGGACAGCATGGACTATTTGGCTGAGACATGAATTTTTTATTTTTGAAGGTAGCTCTTCTCCTATAGGCAATCCCTGAAATAACTGCCCTCTTTGGGTTATTAAATTCCTGTCACTACCAACTACTTCCCTATTTAGAATAATATTTGGAAAGTACTTTGCAAACTTTAGAGTACTTTATTCCTCTTATCATCATCATCATCATCATCATCATCATCATAATCATTTGTTCTTAGCAGTCACCTTTTAGTCACTTTAAGATTCTTTTTTCTCCCAATGTTTATATATTAAATAACTTTCACACTGCTAGGGATATACTCAAGGAGATTAAAGTCAGAAAGGTCCCATATATACTAAAATTTTCAAGCAGCATACGCTGTGATAGCAAGAACTAACAACAAAGTCCATTAGTTAAGAGGCATGGCTGAACAAATGGTGTTGTGTGAATATAAAGGAATATTGTTACTGTGCATTTAAAAAATATTTAAGTGACTAAGGCAGTATTCCATAAATAGGGAATCAATCTCAGGGTCCAGAATCAAGTTGATTCATTAAAGAAATACTGTGTGAACTTGGAATTTGAAGGTGCTAAACTATACTTTAGAAGAAATTCCTTAATGAAAGCTCACTACAGCCATAAAATCCCAGATATGACTCCAAAAAGTAAAAGGTAAAGTGGCAAGTCTTAGGATTTGGAAAAATTGGGGAAGACTTTTATGAACTAATGCCAAAAGAAGTAAGAAGAATGGAGAAGAAAATATACAATGATTACAATTGTTTAAAAAAAGGCACTAGAAGGAAGTCAGACAGTAATTTATTAATTAATCAACCTTTAAGAATAGATTTTTAAAACACACCTCTTTTCTTTTGGGAGAAGTAGAGCTACATAAGGACAAGATAGAGCAAACACTGTCTGACATAGTGTCTGTAGAAGATGTTGTTGGGTTTTGGGTTTTTTTTTGGCTGAACAAATTTTTCTTAGGCAGAAGAATTCAATGTGGTGTATGTTTATTTTTGTTTTTCTTTTAATTTTAAACCCTTAACTTCTGTGTATTGGCTCCTTGGTGGAAGAGTGGTAAGGGTAGGCAATGGGGGTCAAGTGACTTGCTCAGGGTCACACAGCTGGGAAGTGTCTGAGGCCGGATTTGAACCTAGGACCTCCCGTCTCTAGGCCTGACTCTTAATCCACTGAGCCACCCAGCTGCCCCGGTGCATATGCTTTTTGGAAGAGGAGGGGCTCTACCTGAAAATGTCTAAACTAAAATCAAAAAGTTTCCAAATAAGTGTATTTTAAAAGGAAACTGAGGGGAAGGGAGTCTTGAAGCAAAGGTTAGAGAGCTGCTTGTTGCACATGGTATAGAGGCAATTCTTTTTGGGTATGCCTTTGACATAATAGCTGCTGAAATCCCTTCCATTCTCTCAAATTATTTGATTTTATAATTCAAAAAGAAGCTCACTACTAGAGGGAATTCCCAGGACAAGGACATTTGGGAAGATAGTGGATTTGGCAAAGAGGCTATAGATTCATCACTCAAGGGTCTGTCTTTTGCCTCTGATGTAGGAAACAGATTCATTTAACTTGACAAAAAGTCACAGTTAGGATAAAGAGCTAAACTCAAGATTGCTTTATTGCCTTTGGGAAGAGAAGAGCTGACAGACAAGTCTTTGGCTGAAACATGTACATACTATTGCATGCCTCCAGATAGTAGCATACCTGTACATCTCACCACAGTGTCTTTCAGTTCCCGTCTTTCTCTCCGGAGCTGTGCGAGGTGATTCCGAATTTCTTCCTTCTCCTTCTCAAGCCTCTTCTTTTCCTCTGTGTACCGCTTCACTTCAGCCTCAGTCCTATTCTTGCCAAGTTTAATTTCTACAGGAGCTGTAATGGAAGGGAGGGCACAGTATGACTGGCAAATATCAACCTCCTTAAAGAGTTCATAGCTAGAGAAAGCTGGAAGTCTTTCCCAGAGCAGAGATCTCGATGGGACAGGGGATAGAGAGAAGGTCATAAATATCTGTCCTTAGGGAACAGAGGAAGAAAGTAGAGCCTGAGAAGTAAAAATTGGAAAGCTTAGGAAGTAAATCAAAATAGTGAACCATAATATAGAGTAATCAAGAGAGAAGACACTTCAGGAAGGAAGGGATGATGACAACTATGTCAAATACTGCAGAGCTAGATGAAGAGAGGAAAAAGGCCAATTGATTTGGTAACTGGGAGAGCAATGGGGAACAGGCACATTGTTGAATCATCGAGCTGGAAGGACATAGCTAGGAACCCACCTGCACTGGTCCCCTTGGGCTTCTCTGTTTTCTCTTTAGGGGTAGCCACTGGCTGTAGATGAGTCCCTGTTGCTGTGGTGAATGGAAAGTCAGGGAAACTCTGAGGAAAAGAGATTTTCTGTTGTTGGGTTTGGATTTTGACACCAGTGCCTCTCAGTGATGGCTCTTCTGATTCAGTCCTTTCTGGTTGTTTCTGTGTTTGGAGGAAATAATAATAGTATCTGAGACAATGGGAGGGAATAGGAAAAGAGAAGAAAACAAGGCTTGGAATTATTTTCATGTGGGGTTGGCCAGTACCTGTTCTTGTGCTATTTCCAAAGACTTTCTGCAGAATTCTGTTTCCTTGTCTGCTGAAGAGGTTTCAGTGCTGTCTTCTAATTCTGTCTTAAAGGTGGCTTTTTCCAAAAGTGGAGAGGAAGGAGGGGAAAGCTGGGCTTTCACATGACTGGGGCCAGGTGGAAAGGACACAAGGGGTGTGAGATCTAAGTACACTCGATCTAATTCTTCAGACGTAGGGGCTCTCAGAGGAGTGCTTTCTTGTATTTGTTCCACCTGCAAAGGAAGACAATAAAGCAGACACCTGAAAAGTTTCCTAAGAGCTTTTGCCACCTCCTACTTGGAACATTATAGTTTTAATATGTATCTAATAAGCTCCTAATTGAGTCAAATATTCTCTACTACCGCACCTTGCCAAGCCACCTGAAGTCTCAAGCATCACCAGTGGGGATAGAAATGCAGCTGCCAGGAGCAGGGGGTGGGAATACATTCCTCCCTTGCTCAGGGCATTTAAGACTTCAAGAGAATGAAAAATGTGTCTTCTTCATCATATGATTAGTGATCTCTGCTATACTGTAATATTAGTGTTTCTGAAACCACAGGAAGACACCTCTACCTCCTAGCCTTAGTGAGATTGGGGGATCTCTACCTCCAATTCTGCATTCAGAAGCCTTGGGCTAAAATTTGACCTTATTATCATTACTGGCTTGAGTCCTGAAAGGGCTAGCTACTGATTTTTCAAGAGGAAAACACTCAGAATGCAAGAATTCACTGATTTCTAAGATTATTACTGCCTGTAACCCAAACACATTTCACACCCAGTGCTAAACAGTTGACTAACCAGTCTAGCTACATGCCTCCAACCTATAAAGAACCTTTGCTACCCAGATATCTCTAGTCCTGTCATACATAAGTGGCCCTCTGGTGCTCTTCTTTCACTACAGAGGAAGTCTTTGGCACTATTTCTTCATTATTCTCCTCCTCCTTGTGATGGGTGGCCATAGCTCTATTTCCAAAGTATTCTGTAGAAATATTTCCCAACTCCATAGGTTGTAAATGTGCCACTTACCTCTTCAGAACATAGAAAGAGATGCAATAAAAAAATCAGAAGCTAATACTTGTACTCAGTATAAACATATTGAGCATGTACTCATCCCCCCCCCCCCAATATTTGTATATGAGAGAATCAGTCTCTGCTCCAGAGTGTAGGGTTTGCCCCTTAAGGAACTCTTGCCACAAGAGATGAGGTGATCTGAGAGGTAACAGGTAAAGGATGAGGATGGTTTTGTTGGAGATGAGCTCCATGACAGATCCATATGCTGAGAGCTTCTTTTGGGTTCTTTGCTCCTTCTGCCTGGTACATATATGAAAGTGCCCATCAAGTAAACAGTGCTTGAAAATCTGGCTCAATTATTCATCATATTTGCATACTATTAAGGGTCACCTTTTCTTTGCACACTGGCCAAGATCAAAAACTTACTAATGGTGTTGGCTCATTTGTATCCAGAATGACCTCATCATAAGGCTCCTCGTGCTGGTGGCCTTTGGGCAGATTATCGATGTAGGCATTGGGCTCTGAATACTTTCTCTGCATCAAACTGGAAGGTATAATAAGCATGAGACATTAGGAGAGGTAGGGGAACATGAATACCAGAAATATTCAGATTATCTCCAATAGAAATAGATAGGATCTAATGAGAGCTCACTCAGCACATCTTCCTGCTTTTGGATTGAGAGAGGTGATGGAACACCATGCACAAACCTCATTTGGGAGACTCGGATCTCATATCCTGGACCTCTTATTTGTGCATGCTGATGGGAGTAGAGACCCCCATTCCTCTACAATTCTCCATGAGAGTGAGCTGAGGATACTGAGCAGGACTAATTTTTTTTTTATTGGATCTGGTGTTTCATGGTGAGTAGGGAGAGCTCCCAGGAAGGGACTTTTAATGCCAGTCCAGAAAAGAATTATCTCTGCAATTTCCAGTATTAAAGAGTTGCCTAGGGGACTGAGAAATCAGGTCATTTGTCCACAATCATTTAGCAAGTCTGTGTTGGAGGCAGGACTTGAACCTAAACCTTCCTGACTCTGGAACTAGCTTTGTATATGTACTAGGGCCATCCCATATCACTTTTTAATTTTTTTGAAACACTTATTTTCTGACTTAGAATCAATATTAAGTTTAAGATTCCAAGTCAGAAGAGCAGGAAGAGCTAGATTAAGTGACTTGCTCAGAGTTACACGGCCAGAAAGCAAACCCAAATCTGAACCCAGGACCTGGCTCTCCATCGACTGAGTCCTCTAGATGCCTCCTAAATCACTTTCGGTGAGAAGTAATGTTACCTGCACCAAAAGTAACTCGTTTATGGCCCTACTCCAGCTGGATCTTCATTCTTCCGTCCCCTTTCTTGCACACGGAATCCTACCTGAGACAGGAAGAGAGAAGTTTTGCCCCAGAACTTACAAGAAAGAGGTCTTTGCTGCACTCACAATGCAGGAAACTCGATCTGCATCCACATAGTCATAGGTGAATTCTTCTGGGTCGGTCTTGGATCCAGACTCTGACAGGAGGAGGCCCAGCCAGTGGCCCATTTCCTCGGATGATTTGGCCTGAAAATGGAGAAAACAGACCAGTCCAATGAAAGCAGCATCCTATACCCTCTAAAAGGCTTTTTCACTGCCAAGGTAAGACATTTACTAGGAAAGGCTTAGCCCGTGTGCATTTGCAAAGAATCACTCTTTCCCAAAGCAGCTAGACTGTAGGTGTCTGAGCTGCCTTTGTAAGCAAATCCCCACATGGATGTAAAAATAGCATTCTGAGGGCTCTGGGAGCCTTTGTTCCTAGATTTCCCCTCTTCATAAATATGTAGGGGGCACAACATAAAGGAATATATGGCAACATCACCCATTTGATTTATTATGTGATTCTTGTGCCAGGAAAAAGAAAAAATTGCTTGAAAATTTATGAATCTTCAGTTTACATGACTATAAACTCTTTGATGGCAGGGATGAGGTCTTTTGTAAATTTTGCCAAGCACAATTGTTAAACCATTAGTTGATGGGGCAGCGTGATGGCTCCATGGATTGACCCACTAAAAATGAAAAAAGTTATTGGAATTTCATAGCTATTTCACTACCTATTGGGGTCTTCAACTAATAATTTTTTTAAACCCTTACCATCTGTCTTAGAATCAATACAGCAACATATTTATTGGTTCCAAGGCAGAAGAGCAATAAAGGCTATGCAGTGGAGATTAAGTGACTTGCCCAGGGTCACACAGCTAAGAAGTATCTGAGGTTAGATTTGAACTTAAAACTTCCTATCTTTAGCAACAAAAGCAGAATGTCTCACTTAAAGCAGATATTTGCCACTAATAATGCGTAAGCCTAAATTCCTGATTTTGCTCATGGCTATTCTATGTGATATTTTATAACCACATACCCATAAGCTGTAAAATATATGTCACATTCTTCTTTAATATATTAATAATCACTCATCTATATGGAAGCTTAAGATTTAAGAAAGACAACTCAAAATAAAACATGAAAATTGAGGGAAAGCCCATCGATTGGAGAATGGCTAAACAAGTTATGATGTAATTGTGATGGAATACTCCTGCACAGGAAGAAATGACAAGCAGGTTAATTATAAAACTTTGGAAAGATCTAAATGAAATTATGAAAAGGGAAATTAGCAGAACCAAAAGGATATTATAAACAACAACAACAGAAATATTATTTAAAGAATTAACTATGAATGCCCACTTCCAGAAAAAGAAGTGATAAATAGAAATATACATGAGATAGTTTTTATATTTTTTCTTAATGTATGTATATATGTATATACGTATACATATACATATATATATTTCACATACACATATATTTGCCAAATGATACCTTCTCTAGTATGGAGAGGAGAGGGGAGGAGGGAGAAAGATATACGAGAAATTTATACTAAATTCGAATAAAAAACAGCAATCTTATTAGGTAGACTGTAAATGGCATTTATATAGACCTTAAGATTTATAAAGTATTTTAAATAAATAAATTTCAATTTATTATAATTATCCACACTTTACAGATTAAGAAACTGAGACAAAGAATGTCATAGGATCCCAGAGATAGGATTTGAGTCTTGAACCTTGGTCTTCTGATTCCCAGACTAATACTTTGCTAAATATAGTGAAAATCCTTCCAGAAATAATATGATTCCCCTTAGGGAAAGAGGTGGAACAGGTTCCCTGTAAGCTCTGGTATAATATGGAATATTAGCAATCCATGACATAAATTTTTTTAAAAGGGCAAGTCTGAGAGTATGATCGCCTCCCACTTATTGTGTAAATTTCCTGGCCATCTTTCTAAATTTATGTTATCAGTACAAAACAAATTAGGGAAAGAATACCACTCAATAGAAGGGAGAGTCAGAAAATTAAGGAATGAGGATTCCATTGGACGTGTATTATCTTAAATGAAAAGAAATGTTTGAAGCAGGCAATAATGAACACCTAGAGTGTTTCCAATGTGGCGTTTTTAGATGTAAAGGACCCTAAAGCAATTGTATGGAGGCTCTCCTCCCACTAGAGGGCAATACTGCAGCATAGTTTTAACAAAAATGTCTTTAGCATCAATGTGGGTTTGGGACTCAAAGCACCTAAATTATACATGTCCACACAGATACACCCACCTAACAGCAATTAATGAGTCCCTGAAAAGATGACAGAACAATGTTACAGTAGATAGTTTCTCAGAAACAAAGATAGCACTGCTCTACATGTAATACCACAAAAGCAAGATTGGGGAATTTTATTTTTAAATGATTGCGAAATTTTATTTTATTTATTGCGCTATTTTAAAATTATTGGAAAATATTACTTTTATTGCAATATCTTAAGATTATTGCAAATTTTTATTTTATTTATTGCAACATTTTAAGATTATTGGAAAATGTTACTTTTTTATTGCAATATTTTAAGATTATTGCAACATTTTATTTCATTTGTTGTAATATTTTGTATTCTAATAAGGGGAGACAACATGTGTACAACATATCTGTAAGTATGTATTTAATATGTAATAATATATGCCATAATATATAATATTATGTATAATATATAATACATAAAATGATATTTTATATATAAAAAAGCAAAATCTACACCAAATAAATATAATGTAGTTATAAAAGTACTAACAGCTGAGGGGAATTGGGAAAGGCTAAGTAGCAATTGAATTAGACCTTGGAGGAAAAACCCCCTCACTCTTAAATGAATCTCCACATTGCTGAAGCTGAAAAAAATCACTCTCGCTGGCCAACTTTCTAAGTGATATCATTTCTTAATGTGCTTCTCTGACATTGACTGATCAATGAATCAAGAAGCATTTTATTAAGTGCCTAAAAGAAACAGGACCTGCCCTCAAAACGCTTAACATTCTATATGCTGACAACAGACACCCCCCACCCCTTCAGGCTTATCCCCAGGTGAAGACCCACTGCGTTTGTACTCCATGGGTGATAAAGCCTTTGGGATCCAGCTGGTGATACAACAGTTAAGCATTCTAAGTCAGGAAAACAGAAGTCAAATTAGGCTTCAAGATGAAATGAGGCTAATTAATAGAACCTACCTTGCAGGGTTGTCATGAGGATCAAATGCGATAATAGTTGCAAAAAGTGCTGAGCACATAGTAGGTGCTTGGCACGTAGTAGGTGCTCTTTAAAAGCTTATTCCCTTCCCCCTAGTAGCAAAAGGCATCCGAGTGAGATTTTAATTAAAGATAGATACATACACTCATATCCCCGACGACGAATGTACAGCAGCAGCAGTATGTCCCTACATCATCTTAGCCTTCCATCAGCCTTTGGTCCTCTCCCATTTTTATACCTGTAACTCCTATCCAAGAGCATCCATCCATCCATCCATCCATTTAGTGATGGCAGGATGAGGTTTTTATCTAGCAGGCTGTATACGTGCCTCTCAAACCCAGTTATCTTTCAGATCATCTAGTCATAACATTTTTCTATTTTCCAGGCACAGAAGCCTCCATCTGGTGCTGCATAAACTAAATAAACCCCTCCTTTTGGGATCCCTAGAAGCCTTTTAGCAGCTCTGGGAGCTATAAATAACTTTTCCACTATAAATGCAGGAAGTTGTTCTCATTGTCCTCCTACTTTACCATAACTGCCCTGAGGTCAGAAAGGGAGGTATAAAACTTAAAACAAAAAACAAAAAAAAAACAAAAAATCTCAGACAAATGTTAAGTTAAAATAGTGCCAGGCTATATTTAATTGCCCTTTGAGGCTTTCGGTGCTGTTCTGGATTTCCAGTTAACTCCTGCCATCTTTAAACACAAGCCAGCTCTCAGCCCCAGCTAAGCAGAGATGGGGGCATGTTTTGGAAGGAGATAGATGTGGGAGCTTGGATTCCCCACTCATTGGCACTGTGAGCCTGGGTACTCATGTGGCTTCTTTCAGGTTCATTTTCCTCAGTTATAAAATGGGGATAATCCTATCTGGATCCCTTGCCTCACAGGGAGCTTGTAAACAAACAAATAAAACCATGTCTGTATCTAACCATGGAGCACACACAGATTACCTCGAGCATGGCTATCTCCTCTCCATTGTTGAGAATCCGAAAGGAGTAGAGGTGATCGGGGCTGGGATTTGGGACAACCTCACATCCCACCAAGCTGAGTGGCTGCTGTGCTGATTTAGTTCGGTTCCTGTCCTGGTAGATGTGCAGGTGACTGTCCTTCACATAGCACCACCGGGATTTCCACTGGCTGTTGACCAGGACATTCAGGTAACCTGCCAGAAAAGGAACGTCTGTAATAGGAGTAGAATCACTCGTATCAAAGCCCCAGCCCTGGGAATATGGAGTCTGACTTCACCAGGTTTGCATCTAAGGAGCTTTCTTATCACAAAAAGCATTTCTCTGGGTTTCGATTTATGGAGGAAGGTGATTGTATTTATGAGTTGCTTTTAGAGGAGTCAGGCATGGTATGGTTGTAAGAGTCCTGAATTTGGAATCTGAGAATGTGAGTTCCAAGGATGAACCTACAACTAGTATTTTTTCAGTCACATTAGATTTTCAATTTTTAGATTTCAATCACATTAGATCACAGAATTTAGAGCTGGAAACAATCTTAGAGACAATTTTTGACCAACCCTTTCATTTCACAAAGGGAGGACCTAGAGAGGCTGAGTCATACAGATAGCAAGCAGCAAAACTGGAATTTGTGCTGAGTCTTCTGTATCCAGAAAGAGGATCTTTTGGTCCTCAAGTTTTCTTATCACTAAAATGATGGTGTCAAACTGGATAAATGATTTCTAGGGTCCCCTTTTGTTTTAAATCTATGCTCAATGAGTAGGAAGTACATTGTGCCAAGGTTTAGCTAATACATCAGAGCTTCACCAAGCCTGCCTGGATTATTTCCTGATAGTTCGGTCAATTTATATTTTGCAAAATATAACTATAAGGAAATAATCCAGGCAGGCTTGGTGAAGCTCTGATGTGAATGCTGCCCCCTTGAAAACAGAGAATGAACTCTGGTTGGATTCTTATCCAAAAGCTATTCTTAGTTTATTCAAGCAGTAGGCTGGTGGAAAACCTGCTAACTAATGGAGAGATGGCTCCCACTTCTTGCTCTTTAATAAAAGTCTGTGTGAAGCCCCTTAACCTCTTGGTTGTCAGGACAGAAAGTTCTTCAGTGTTTCCCATTCCCTACCCCCTTCTCTGTCTCTCTTTCTCACCACATCTACACTCCATCAGGCAAGTGACTAGGCTATCCCACCAACAGACCTTGATCATTCTGGTCCTACATGCCTTGTGCACATAATGCTATTTCTTTCAAGAATATCCATTATCTATCCTTCAAGCTTCATCTCAATTCCCACATCCTCCATGAAGTCTTCCAACTGCTCCAGCTCTTAAATAGTACAGACACGTCCAGCTTACTTAGCTTAGCACTTAATCATATATGATGTTTTCTTCGTGTTCTTTCTGTGTTAGTTTTGCTTCCTCTACCAAACCATAAGCTAAGCAACTTGAGGCAATGACTGTCTTATCTTTCTTATATCCCTGGGAGTCTCAAGTCTCACCCCAGACAATTGTGGGTATTCATTATCTAACTAACAAAATAATACTTCTAAGACACTTGGGTCAACTTTAAAGACATTTTGCTCATACTATTCCCCCTGGTAGTGCCTGGATTAAAAGCCCAGTGATTCTATCCAATGCATCCCATTCCCTTCCTGGGCCAAAATGAAACACATCCATTACATAGCTCCATGCTTCCTTCCCAAAATGGAAGCTAGTTGAGGTCATGATGCTTGTCCTAACTAGAACCTGGATTGGAAGCAGAGGGAAATTAATGGGGCAAACCTTAAAGCACTCACTGTATAAATGCAAGACAATATTATTATTAACTTAGGTCAGCCTATTCTAAGGATCAGCCAAGCCCTGGGAAGGGTAGCTACTTTGTTCTCCCCAAGCCTTTCCATCTTCCCCGGGGGAATGGAAGGACATTTCATTGCTAAGTATACTTCCAGAAATAACACTGCCACAACACCCAGAAACAATGACTCATTGGCACTATTCTCATGTAGCACAAAACATGCCCTCTGGAGGCTGCACCCTGAGATGATGCAATATCCATACAACTAGACTGGCACCAAGGGACAACATCCTTGCTGGAAAAACACATGGTCTTCAAAGACAAACTCAGATTTTTATCCCATTGTTAGCTTCAATTTTCAACACCCCTGAACTCTGGGAAAAACAGTTTCACTGTTTAGAACAATACGCAGACCACCGTGGACAAAAAAACAACAAATCACTTGAGTGGTTAAAGTATTAAAGGGAAAGAAACTATATCTTGAAACTATATCTTATGAAGAAAGGTGAAATACTTGGCCAAGAGAGAGCCAAGGACTAATGATAATTACCTTCAATTATCACAACTTCCTCGAAAGAGAGTACTTTACACCTGGTCCTTTCTTGACTAAATCACTAATTTTATAGCATTGTAAGACTTGGAGGTGGGGAAGACTGGAAATCAACTGAATCTAATATCACCCATTTTAGAGGTGAGGAAGTAGAGGCCTGGAGAGAAGAAAGCATCTTGCCCCAAATCAAAGAGGTTTTCAGTAGCAGAGCTGGAATTCAAATTCCTTTGACAATAAATTTTAGTGTTTTTTTCCCCAACACCTCTCTGGGTATTAATTTCTTCGTCTGAAAAAATGAAGAGGTATAAGCTATGGTACGATGGCCTGGGAATCAGAAGAATTATGTTCCAATCCTGGTTCTACCCTACCCATGTAAACCCAAGCAAAGCCTTTTCCTCTTTGAGCCTGTTCTCTCATCTGCACAATAAGGAATTAGACCAGGAACCTTGAAGGAACCTTCCGCTTTTAACATTCTCCAATTCTAATAGCTTTACAAAAATTTCATTACAACTAAATTTATCTACTTCTCTTCTAAGGATGCTTTGTGCTCTTCCCTCCTTCATTACAAGTCTTTGGCTCATAATTCCCCATTCCTAAATGCCCATACTAACTCAGCTCAAGACCTATTTCTTCAGTAAAGTCTTCCCTCAGGACTCCATCAAAATCATCTCTTTCTCCCCTGAATTCTATAATGTTTATTGTCTGAACCACTCAAATGCTGCCCTTTAATTATAGCTCTTGGTAAATGTCTTTCTGCCTTCCCAGATTAAAAGTTTCAAAGACTGTATTTTATTTCTTGGTATTCACTGGAAGAAAGTGCACATTTATGTGATGCTTTAAGGTTTACTTCCCTCATAACCACCTTTGGAGGAATGTAAAATAAATATTATTTTCCCATTTTACAAATGAGGAAACTAAGCCTTGAGAAATGAAGGAAGTAGATAGGGATATGGATTTTTAGCTGCAAGACACTTTAGAAACCCACCAAGCTCAACATTTTCCTTTTATAGCTGAAGCAACTGGGACTCAGACAGGTTACTGTAGGTCTTGTTCAAGGTTACAAAGACAATATCTATCAGAGACAAGTTCTCTGACTTCAAATTTAGTGTCCTTCCACTATATCATGCCTTCCTCTAAGTTCTAGGTCTGTCTCTTATAGAAGACATACAAATCTGAAATAGGACTTTGATGAGGGCTTCTAACTCCAGTTTCAAAGTTCTTTCATTGGAAAACGTCTTTCTTTCTCCAATGCTGCTTCTCAAGCACCCTTTATTGTGCTATCTATACACAAGAACTGTTAGTTGGATAAATGAATGAATAAATGAATGTATTGAACTAAAGTTATTATAAGGTTGATGACCAGATATCTAAATCTGCCAAGAATTGAACAGAAAGTAAAACTGCAGCAAGAAGGAAGTGTTTTTAAACCCAGGAAAAGGGACTGGACCAATGAGCAATATTAGAAAATGCCTTGGCGAAACCCACTACCAATACAGGTCAGCACTTCCTCAGCACCTTCCAGTCTCAGAACTCTCTTGGATGCTGAGGTTAAGTGACATGATTGAGGTCACAGAGACAATATGTGTTGGAGGCAGGACTTGAACTCAGGTCATCCTGACTTCAATCCTAGCTTGTAAACCCCTTTAAATAGACATAAAAATAGTTTATGAAGATGGTGAAGGAAAATTGGAAGAGACCTCCATGGAAAGATGGATAATCTCTATTCTCAGAGATGTTTTAAATTAGGAATCAATAATACTCTATCTTAGTGGCTTAGTTGTTCACCTGCCGGTTGGCAGGGGGTCTGACCCGATGACCTCTTGAGGCCTTTTCCAGCTTTAAGAGTCTATGATTCTTACTGGATGTCTCCAGAGACCTCTCAGAATTCTCCAGTGAAGCAGATTTCTTCCTCCCCAGGTTCATCAAGTTGCTCAATTTGAGGCCTGCTGTACCTTTCTTCTTAACTAACAAGAATGGGGAGAAGAAACTGGCATCATACATATCACATAAGTAAACCCTCATCCAAAGCCCACCAAAGATTTCAGACATTCCCCTCTTGTTCTTCTTCATCGCACAAAAATCCATAGGCTGAGTCAGTTCACATAAAAGTTCACATAAAGACATCTCCCCATTGACATGGACAGGGCATGGGAATCTTTTAGGAATACCTTGGCTAGTAACAGAGAATGCTTAAGATTTGAAAGATAACTGATTGGGATGGATGAAAAATTATTTATATCATCTCAGAAAAAAACAATATAAACTTAATAGGTTAACTGTTTGGATGCTTACATGCCTCCCCCAACCCATCCTTTTGAAGTAGGTTGGTAAATGACTTCCACTTGAGCCACTGACTGTCACCCTTGAAAGCCATTTCCCTCACCATCCCACAAGGAAGGAACTCCATTACCATCTTTGGTCTCTGTGGTTTCAGGATGACCATCCACATTACTCCCACATTCTGGGGCTGAGAGGTATTTCTCAGCTATATCTGGCTGTCAATGGGAAAGAGAAAAGATAAGCCTGACTATGTGCTGATAGTAGATCAGATAACTGTGTTGGGAAAAAATAAAGAATTTTCCCAACTGTGAACTAGTGGTAATTCTACCCATGAAGCAGAAATAAATTCTAATGTCTCATCCAACTCTAAGGTCCAGTGGTCTGGACCTTGAAAGCTCTTGTGTCTCTTGAAGTTTCCCCAAGTTTGTCTCATTGTCTCTTGCTTTTGGACCCCTCATATTATAGAAGTCAATTTCCTCCTTGGTTCCCAAGTATCCAAAGGGACTAGTCAATACTAAAAAAATAATTAGCATTCATTACTTTTTTAATGGATACCAGAATGGAAAAGTTTCATAGAAGTATAAAAATTCTCTGTCAAAAGGATCAGTGGTGACTTCCAACTTCCAGATCCTTGGCATATCCTTTTCTTTTCAGCTCAGATAAAGATGAGAAAAACCAGGATCAGAGAGAGTTGAGTCTTTAGCTCTAGGATCTACTCCATTTGTTTTCACCAAAAGAGCTAAGTAGGATGCCAAAGCTGCGTGATTAATTGAACCTACTCCTTAAAATTAGGAGTTCAAACAAGGCTGCACTGGACTCCAGTCTTTTAAACTGTCTAAAAGCAAATAAGAGCCTTTATTTCTTGATAAGCACAGAAAACATTGAGTTTTTTACTTGGAGAAAATAGCCACACAAACTAACTCTCCCAATTTAAGAATATAAAACAAAGTTAATATTATTCCAATAAAGCTTTTTCTCCCTCAAGCAAGAAAATACTTTGTGTCCTTTTCACTTGTTTTCTAGCCAAAATAAAGTCAACCATGCTTATCTCCAAACAGAGTGTGTTTCTTATTAATTGGATGGAAATGCAAAAATAAGACGTTTAATTTTACACTTTCGTTTTAAGAGAAAAAATAATTAAGAATCCCCCCTGGGAGGAGGACCTAGGCTTACTTTCTGACAATTGAGACGTTGGGCATCAGGGATGTATTGGTTTCCTTCAGAAACTCCTTCAGAAGGCAAGCCACTGACTTCTTGGATGACCTGAATGGGAAGAGAAAAGCCAGTTGGTGGATCAGACTCAGGATCAGACTTGAGCTGTCACTCACTCAGGTTTTCCTGCCTTCACTATGATTTGGTCAGAAGTCAGGAGTCTCTTGAGAACTAACAGCTTGTGTTAAATGTGTTAAATGATTTTCCTCCCAACCTGAACACTTCAGTGCCATTCCAGGACCAAACCCAAACTTTATCTTGGGACTCTGGAAGCTGGGTTTTCCCAGCTGGAAAAGGTTTATTAGGGTTCGCAGACCCCATATGATCATGTTAACAGAAAGAGTAAGGGAGCATGTTGCCAGGAGTTTGGGATTGTAGAGAACGACATGAGTCAAGAAGCTGATCCTCATCATTAATATTTCAAGTTCTGTGGTTGGTAAAACACAAGTGAAAACTTCTTGTCATACCCAGGCCTGCCAATGGGCATTATTGGCTCCTTGGTCCCCACTGCTTTTAATAGTTGTTTCTTTGTGGTTTCAATAAAATTACCACATTTCCTGAACAGCCTCTTCCTTTTTTAGTGGGTTGGAAACCTCTCTGTGACATGTTCTCATACCCAAGAAAGTGCCTCTAAGAAATATTTCCCTTAATATCCTCTACAGAATCTGCTTCATGCTTCTAGGGAGGAAGAGGCTCTTTATTCATGGCTAAAGGATTGAATTGGAAGAAAGAGAGAAGCAATCAGGCTGGCTGGCTCTTTGACCCTCAAAATCTATGACTTTACAGGATGACTAATGCCAGAGCTCTTACTTTGAGGGAGTTTCCTACAGTCAACCTACTCCTATCCTTTCTCACAATACCTTAATCTGCAGATAAAGCCAGATGCATTCATTCCACACATTTACACATACAACATTCCATCTACAGATGCAGAATTGCCTAAAGAATCTCCTCTTTCATCCCTGGTCCTTTGGCTGTAGCTGAACCATTAAAGATTAGTTCTCAGACTCAAAAAAAGGTCCAACTGGTTTGAAATCAAAGTGAGGATTCTTCAGGAAGGGCCAAATTAAACCTTAAATTTTACTTCACTCTTACCCAGTTAGAGATTCTCATAGCTAAGAGCTACAGCTCCTCTCAAATCCTGGGAGAAACACTAATAATGTGAAACTTATTCAGTTCTGAGAGCCTGATGTGACAGCTGGCTGCTATTGCGCTTCAGCTCTGGGGACTCTACTTAGACTTAAGGTGTCTCCTTTGGTTTTCTCTATTTGCTTCTGGGTGTAAAACTGAATCCTGCTGTGATCCAAAGTCTGCCCTCCCTCTAGAGGCAGTTCCCTCCCTCCCTGGCAGTCCTCAGCTCAGGGCTTCCGCTCCCAATTCCCAGCTCTCCTCTCTGGGGCCTCTTGAGCTCCCTTCCTCCCATATGCCCCCTCTAGATTCCCAGATGTTTCACTTCAGCTGCTGCTCACTCAGGCTTGATTCTGAAACACTAAGTTAAGTGTTTTGTTGAACTTCCAAAGGAAAACAGGGCAGGCATTTGCCCTCTAAAAAGTCCTGACATTTCTCTCTTCCTTGAATGTATTTGGAGGTGATAAGTGACTAAAAACCAAAAGGTCTCACCTCTTTAAAGTGGGAGAGATACATTGCCTTACAGCTTCCTCACTATCCCTTCCCTTCTACATATACCTCCACTTAATTCCAGTAGCAACAACAGAACCAGCCAACAGGGTCCCACTGGATTTAAAGTGGGAAGAGATGAGGCAAGGGTCTTCTCGGCCTCTGCCTATCTGGATTCTCTCAAATACACAGAAGCAATGTTAAATCAGGTCTTTTTTCCATCTACAGAAAAGCTTAGCACTCAAACCTCAGACAGCAGGCATGCCTTTAGTCCAGGGAATCTTAATCTGGGGTTCACAGCCTCCCTTAAATAAATTCAAGGGTCCTATGACCTTGAATAAGGGGGGAAATCTTTACTTTCAGTAACCTCTAACTGAATTTTAGCATTTTTTTAAGTTATTGGTTTAAAAATAATATATATGATTCAGAGAAAAGGTGCATAGACTTCACCATACTGTCAAAGGGGGTCTATGGCACAAAAAAACTAGAACCCCTAGTCTATCAGTACTTCAGAGGGCCCCTTGGAAGAAGTGCATGGGAGAAAAGTCATTATCTGTGACTTAGTCAGGCCATTCTGGTAGTAAGATGTGACCAGACAGTTAGAATGAAGGCATGTGAACAGAGTCCACTTAAATGTGGCTATGAAGTGGTTTCACTACTGCCTCTAAGCATTTTTATGGAATGAGGAAAGAAGATCCTTATGAAAATGTAATAAAGAAACAGTGCATTTTGAAATGTTTTCTCTTTGAAAATTGTGTGTTCTTACTCTGAACACAGTCTGGTACTGGGAAAAGTGGAGGGAGTTGGGTGGCCTGGGTTCAAATTCTGTGTGACTTTTAGAAAAGTCACTTTAAACCCTCTAAGGTTCAATTTCCTTATCTATAAAATGGAGGGGTAGACCAGATGAACTCAGAGGTTTATTCCTTCTCTATATTATCCCCTGAATTTTATCAATCAGAACTAACTGAGCTACAGTAGTGTCTCTTTCTACCCCACTCCATTCTAAATTCCTCATTTCAGTCACCTGCAATATTGTTTACTCTGCAGTACTCCTCAAGACTTAGATGCATGCGAGACCTCTCAGACTTTCTCCCTCTTTTTGCACATTATTTAGCACCAATGCTGGTGAGTTTGGAGTATGCGAGGTGTAGGGAGGTGGCATTCTATGTTTTCCCAAGGAAGGCATTTTGCAAAGCTTTCTCCCTTCCAACTCTGAAGTTACCGAGTATTGACAGTGGGAGAGCTAGTGCTTCCAGCAGATGTTGTTTTTCTGTTGCTTTTTAATAAGGCATCGGATGTTTAATTGCAGTTTGCAAAGCCTTAGCGGTGCTTTCCAAGTCAGTAACATCCAGCAAGCTGCAGGGGGATGTTTCTCCTGGATAGAGACACATCTAATTGGCATCACCCACAAATGGTAGCGAAGGGAAGAAGGGATGGAGAGAAAAAGGGAGAGGCAGCTTTTGGCCAGATTCTTCTGAGTGCTCTTATCCAGGCGCCAGATAAGGCTCAGGGTAGGAAGAATCATTTGGAATCTAGAGGAGGGTAAGAGTTGGATAGTGTCTCTCTTCCTTTCCTCTTGCAAATCATAGGGAGGTTGGCTTGTTTATATGAACAGTGACAGATGGTTAAGGTCTCCCCTTGGATGCTGCTTTTTCTTTGTGTCAACAGTAACCATTAGAAGAAGCATTTATTAAGCCCCTCATAGGTATATGCTTTCAGTAAGGAAATCAGTGTCTCGTCATTGTCTATTAAATTGGAATACCCAAGTACTTCTCCCAGCAATTTAAGGCCTTTTATTTGGTACCAACCTACCTCTCCAACTTCATTCATCACTATTCCTCCCCAGGAAGTACCTTCTGCTTGAGGGAGGTTAGCTACCTTATTTTCAGCATTCCTATTATTTTCCTTTAGGTTCTCCCAATACAAAGTACTTTGCATACACCTAATTTCTTCTGTATGCAACGTCCTGTAAATCCCAACTTCTTTGTGAAGTCTTTTCCAATTACTCTGGCAAATAATTAAAGCAGAACACTTCTTATCTTTTTTAAAAAAAACCTTAACTTCTGTGTATTGGCTCATAGGTGGAAGAATGGCAAGGGTGGGCAATGGGGGTCAAGTGACTTGCTCAGGGTCAAGCATTTATTATCTTTATAATCTATTTTGTCATCGTCTTATATTTAACATTTAAATATCATCATCTTGCATGGTCCTTTAATCGGTTTATCTGTATTATATTTTTTTTTGCCCCACCCCCAACTATGTTATAGGTTCTTGATCTCATATTGTATCTTTTATAGTGCAAAGTTCATGTACTGAATTAATACTTTCTGAATTAAATTTAATTTTGCAGCTGAAGAGGTAAGTGACAAATTGATGAAGTGTGTTAATACCATACAGTGACTGGGGGCAGCTAGGTGGCTCAGTGAATTAATTGAAAGTCAGACTTAGAGATGGGAGGTCCTGAATTCAAATCTGACTTCAGACATTTCCTAGCTGCATGACCCCAGGCAAGTCACTTAGTAGTGATTGCCTAGTCCTTACCTCTCTTTTGCCTTGGAACCAATACACGGTATTGATTAATACATGGTATTGAGTTTTAAAAATATACCATATGGTGAGAACCACGGAAACGTTGCCATCTCCTCTAAGTTTTTTTTTTTCTCTTGTTGACTATCATTTAGAATTACCTAGAAGTGCTACTAGAGTCAGAGAGGAGTAAGGAATTTTGTAAGAGAAGATATTTTGTAATTAAGTGGTTCAGAGGTTATATGTCTGCCTAAGGAGTATTACTAGGGAATAGAGAACAGTTGTTATGAGTAGCCCTGGAAAGAACAGAGTGTGAGAGAGAAGAGACACAGTGTACTGTCTCTCCCAATTATTCACCAATAATATTTCCTGGAGAAATATAAAAAAATGCTCTCAGAACTCTCCTTACCCGGAGCCACTGCTCTGCCTGGTCCTTGCTCTGCAGTCCTAAGACAATCACATCGGCATTTGTTGGAGTAATCTTCAGGTTATGCTCTTTCTTCCTCACTTGTTTCTCCTTGTAAACCACACTACAGCCCACCAGATTCACATCAAGCTGGGGATTGTGGTCCTTAGAAGACTTGTAGCACTGGAAAGAAGAGATCAGATATAAACAGTGAAAACCATTAAAGCAGGAACAACTGTCACTTTTGGAAAATCCATCAAACTCATCTCTATGTTATGAAACTGAGAAGTTTACTGCTCCCCAACCAGCCCCAGATATTTAGTGTTTGGATATCAGCATTTATAATTTCCTACATGTAATTCCTACAGGTCACTTTCCCTTTCCAAGGAATCCTTCCTATCAATACCAGTTAGGCAAAGGTGATGACATATATACACATCCAATTGAAATTAAACTAGATGAAGTTCTGGAGGGTCATGGTTATTCGGATGACTTAATGCCTTATGCTGGGGAGCTACCCCAGAGGGCTCTCCTAAGAAACACAGTACATAAACCACCTCTCACTTATCATAGAAGCAATATTATCCATAGTAAGAATTTTAATTCAAAACTAGCTTCTCTCTGTTTCCCAACACAATGTGATTAGTTATCCCTGCAATCTGTGTTGTGGGTTTAGGCAATGTAATCTAAATTTAATATTAGCCTGAGTAAAACTTAACTGGGCAAAGAAGGGAAATGAAAAAGTATCTCTCCAAATTCCTTAAAGAAATGGGAGGACTCCAAGTGTAAGAAATTGCATTTAATGTAAGATTTTTGATGTATCAATAGTTTTGTTGAACTAGTTTTTTTATTCATTAAAATGATGGCTCTCTGGAAGGGGAGGGGAAGGGATATATTGGGAGATGTGGGTGATAAAACAAAAGATGTCAACAGAATTTATTTTAATGAAATCTCATTGGGAAGGTTAATATAATAGAAAATGAAAGGCCATTCCCAAACTAAAGCTAATAGATTTTTTTTATTATCCAGTATTTCTGGAATATCTCCACAACATCTTCCCTCTGTTATATGACATATTGAGTTAACTGGGGCAATATTATTACAGATAATATAAAATAATAAATATTCTAGTTAGGTTTTTGTTTTGTTTTGTTTTGTTTTTTTGCCACAGTGACACCTCCTGTGATACTTCGATTATATACCAAGTTAAAATAATTAAGTAGCTAGAAAAGCAGATACAATCTGTTTGAAGTACAAAAGTCAGAGAGAAGCAACTGGGCAATATAAGGAAAGGTAGCCATAGCATAAAAGCAGTCTTCACATGTAATTGAGAGCTGCCTCTACATTACTGGCAAGTCCTCAGTTGGGCAACGGATGTTAATACACCTTATTGGTCTGGGCTAAAGTGACAGAATCATCTCAGGCATGAACCTGACTCTCAGATATTAGTTATCTGTCTCTTCTCCTACCAAGGAAAAAAAATAAAGACTAATCACTCATGTTAGGTACAAAATACAGTGTTTTGCTAACCAGTAATCTGCTGTCCTTAATGACACACAACTGCTTGGCCCACTGCCCCAGCCACTTCTTCCGCCACAGAAAGGCACAGATCCGGGCATCCTTCATCAGCTCAATGGTGGCTTCTGGGGATGGCCATTGGTGGGGGGTTGACTTGCTTTTACTGCTCTCTTCTTCATCATATGATTCATAGGAACTACTCACAGGTTCACCATCCTCTGTAAGAAAGATCAGCTTAGTTAAAATCTGTCTGCCTGCAAGGCAAGAAGGCTATCTCCAAACATGCTCTGTTTAGGCAAGGGACAAAGGGAACCAAGGAGGAGCAACATCAGAGCTGGAGAGTGAGAAAAGTGTTCTCAGATGCCATCAAAGCTTCTTATATCTTTCTTAAGACCTCCAAATTAACTAGTTCACAAATCCTCCTCCTATTCTTAGCCACACTCTACTAATTTTTTAGGCTAAAAGAATTCTTACAAATTTCTGTCCACTCTAGAGGGAAGATCTCTGATCATTGGCCAGAAGTTCAAGGAGGAAGCTATTGGCACAACACTAAGAATGGTTTTTTTTCCCCTTTCAATTCTTTACCTTCTCCCTTAGAATCAGTATTGTGTATTGGTCACAAGGCAAAAGAGTGGCAAGGACTGGGCAGTGGGGGTTAAGTGATTTGCCCAGGGTCACACAGCTAGGAAGTGTCTGAGGCCAGATTCTAGGTCTGGCTCTCAATCCACTGAGCTACCCAGAGGCTCTCCAAGAATAGCTTTTTTAAAAAATTAAATTAAATTAAATTTTTTAACATTTAATAATATTTATTTTTTAGAAAAGTTAACATGGTTACACGGTTCATGCTCTTATTTTCACCTTCACCCCCCCTCCCATAGTTGATGCGCATTTCCACTGGTTTTAACATGTGTCATTGATCAAGACCTATTTCCAAATTGTTGATAGTTGCATTGGTGTGGTAGTTTCCAGACCAAGAATAGCTTTTTAATAATGAGAGCTATCTCAAAATGGAATGTGCTGCCTTATGAAGCATCTAGAGATGTTTGAACAACAAGGACAGGTAAAGATTGGGCTAGATGACCTGTGAGAGCCTAGCAGTTCTAGGAGTCTACGATTTCACTTCAATGGTATATTATAAAAGTCACTGAGATGACATTATAAAACAGTATTTTACATACCTTGGATAGCATTCAAGACTTCAGTATTGCTATAATTACTGGGGGCCAAGAATAATAATGATAAGGTAGAGCAATAATATACCTAGAAGCAAAATTCAGTTTGTCACAAGACTCTGAGAAATGGGATGTAGGGCTATTCTCCACTATGTGCTCATTTAAGCCATAGTGAGCAAAGACATCTAAAATATGGACTCCCATTTTTCCAGTCCCTTCCCTAGATTTTCTTGGGAATATGATGAGATGCCATGCTAGGGCACATGCCCCTTTGGTTACAGAAGCAATGTCAACCTAGAGGAGCAAAAATAAAAAATAACTACTAGTGAGAGCACAATAGTAAGGGATAGGATGGAGGCATACATTTAGGCAGAGAAACGGATAGTAATGACTACTCTTTTGGACAGTTGACAGCATTTCTCCAAGTTACTCTGCAAGTATACATTATATAGCATTCTATATTCAGAAAAGGGTAATAACCCAAGACAATTGTGGCATAAATGACTCCCTCAGACACCTGAACCTCTTTTAGGATTCCAGTGGTGCAAAATGTACTAGAATGACCTGTACAATATTTAGAAAGAAAAAAAGGTGTGGGAAGGAGGAAGAAGAAAAGAGAAAGAGAAGCACAGATAGTACGATTAAAGTTTTCATCAAGGATGCCACAGCCTGGTTTCCCTTGAAAACTTTCCTTTTCTGGAGATGCTGAGGGGTACATTAACAGCTTTTACTTCCCTCAGTGATATGCTTAACATTTAATATTCAGGCATGGACAGAGAAATAGATACATGAAACCATTCTGACTTTCAGAAAGGCAATGGAATATTATTTTCATTCATCATGGGTAAGATATGGTGGGTAAAAGCAGTATTTCGATTGCCACTCTCACATAATCCTTGATTAGACCAAAGGAGAATCACAAATATGCTCAGTTCATTAAAAGACCAATTTTCAACTTGAGTACATACAAATATCATTTTGAAGCAATTTGGCTCTTTATTCCCCAATCATCTCTTCCTTGAGAGCCAACAGAACTCAAGTTTCCTATATCCACCGTGCTAATTTGACAACTTCTCCCTGTACATATCTAGTCGCCTACTAAGTTAGTAGGACCCATATTAGTTAAGATGTCCTTGAAATGACCCAAACTCTCACCATCATTAATGAATTAATACAAATTCACTGAACAGTGGTGAAGAACAGGAGGCAGGAGCCTAACAATTTGTTTGAGCCTCTCCAAAGCAAAGCTCGTGACGAAGTGTTTACATTATGAAGAGGCTCTCCTCCTCCCAATCCTGTTCTCCAACTATTAGCAAGACAGGCTCAAGCTGGTACTTGCCAGGAGAAAGAGGTCTATCTAAATGCACAGAGGTTGATGCTTCAGTGAATCACCACGTCAGTCTGTGAAGGTGCCTCATCCTGCGGGTTCTTGATTTACCTCACCTTGCCTGTCAGACGCTAACAAAGTAGCCCTGAAATTACAGCCCAGGCCAATGGTTTGAAAAGGCAGAAAATGTTCAACACATCAATTACAGACAGACATCTAACCATAAGGACTCTGTTCTTCGAATTACATCAGACAAAACTGGACCAACTTTCCAAAGCCTAGAACTAGATGGTAGGTGAAAGCATAGGATGAGAAAAGCAGAGGAAGCCACAAAAAACCTCTCTTCCCCATCTCTTTCTTATCTCAATCCCAGACTTTGTAGCTCTTTCTTCACACTAGTCATTCTTTCTAAGGCCTCGTGCTAACAGTTTCACAGTTTTATTGTGAAACTTTATATATATATATATATATATATATATATGAACTTAAAGGCTAAAAATTTCAACTCTGACCTTGATAGAAATTACCTCACAGCTATATGACAGTGGATAAGTCACAACCTCTCACTTTCTTCAAGTGTGAAATAAGGTGATTGAAGTAAATGATCTCTAAGGTCTCTTCCAGCTTTGAAATTAAAATCCTTTTGGGGTTTCTATTTCCTGGTAGATTAGCCATTAGGAAAAATGGTCAGTCCTAATCTCAAAACCAAATAGGATCTTCTGGATGAATTTTTTTTTTCAGTATACTTATTATGTTTCACTAGATTTGGACTTTCCTGTCCAAAGGTCTTTAGTATTACCCATCTTCACTGACCCTCCCAGTGACATAGCATTTCCTTTAGTAATATTCATTCATTATGGTCACTGATATAGTAAAAAAAAGCATCATCTTTTACATTTGTATATTGCTTTCTACTTTAATTTCATTTTACCTCAATAGCAAGCTTGGGGAGTTTTCCCTTATTTTAGTGATGAGGTTTGGGAGAGGGGATAGAGATAGGAAGAAGGGAGAAGGGGATAGAGGAGAGCCTGGGAGAAAAGGGGAGAGGGACCTAGGCAGAAGGGGAGTGGAGGGAGAGAGATTAAGTGACTTGTTAAGGTCAGCAAGTATTACACCTGGAATTAGAATCTAGGTAGGTCTCTTGCTCTATGACGAACTAGTACATTTCCAATACTATTGTTTGGTAATTTGGTCTCGATTCTAAATTTAGTATTCTCTTGACAAAACAAAATTTCAATCACAAGTGTCATACCAAGTTGAGAAGGAAGAGATTAGAAAATTGGAGCTCTGAGTCTCTAAAATTAAGCAGATATTTTTTTCTCCTCAGTTCCATTATATTTATTCCTTTAGTGCAGTGATTCCCAAAGTGGGTGCTACCGCCCCCTGGTGGGTGCTGCAGTGATCCAGGAAGCGGTGATGGCCACAGGTACATTTATCTTTCCTATTAATTGCTATTAAAATTTTAAAAAATTAATTTCCAGGGGGCTAAGTAATATTTTTTTTCTGGAAAGGGGGCAGTAAGCCAAAAAAGTTTGGGAACCACTGCTTTAGTGCTTGGTTTGGGGCTAATGCTAGCTATAACTGAGTAGTTTGGCTACATGAATTTTGAGCAAAGAGATAGGTGTTTCTTTTAGCTATCTATCTTTTGAGCTCTCAGCATTGTGGTACTGGGGAAAGAGAACTGACCCTGGAGTCAGAAGACCTAGGTTTAAATCTTGTTTCTCACACTATCTGTGTGACCTCAGGCAAAGTCACTTAACCATCCTACACCGGAGTTTTTTTTTATCTGTAAAGTTAGAAGGTTGGACTAGATGACTTCCAGCTCCCTGAGCCTCTGTTTTTCTCTTTATAAAATGAAGGGGTTGCCCTAGATGGTCTCCAATATTCTTTTGAGTTTTAGATCCAGAATCCTATGATCCTTGGCCCAGAAAACATGTGGCCAAAATGTGTGCTGGGTAGGGAAAAGGATGGTAATGGGTGGGAATTTCTTAATCCTCCAAAGGCTTAAGGAAAAAAATACATTCCACAAATTATTTAGTCCCTCTCTTTATTCGGACACAACTGGTAACCAAATATTCCCATGCATCCGCAGTCTATCCTGTTAACTCCAGAAGAGATAATCTTTTCAACTTAGTAAACAGTAGTTTTTTTATTGAAAATACACCAAATCTGATAATATAAACTTAAGCCTAAAATGAAAAAGATTTCTAAATAACCTCAAGTACAACATTCTTTCTAAGGCCTCATGCTAACAGTTTCACAATCTTATTGTTAAGAGCTTAAAGACTAAAAATTTCAACTCTGACCTTGATAGAAATTACCTCAATACATACATAGCTGTATAGTCACAACCACTCCCTTTCTTCAACTGAGAATTAGGGTGATTGAAGTAAATGATCTCTAAGGTCTCTTCCACCTTTAATTAAGATTCTATTTGGTTTCTATTTCCAGGTAGCTTAACCATTAGGAATAATGGTCAGTTCCCATCTCAAGACCAAAGAAGATCTTTTGAATGTTTTTTTCTCAGCATATTTATCATATCCCTTTATTTATATTTATTTATTTTTATCATATTCACTTTTTTTAGCATATTTATCATTTGGACTTTCTTGGCCAAATCAATCTGAGGTGCCACATGGTACTTGTCTTGACCCACTAAATGCTGGAGAAGGCTTATTAAAACTTTAACAATATAAATATGACAAACTTCACTCTTGTCCTGTGTTCCAGGGAAATCTCGTCCTCTAACAAGATCCATTATGGCTATTGGCTAACCCATATAAATGCCTCCTATCATCTCACCCAAAGGGGAAGACAGCTAATCAAATCATACTATTCTGTGTTAAGCTGGGGCACTTCAAAAGAATATGGGATGCGTTGTAGCAGCACTCAGTGATATCCTTAGCCTTGAGGGCTCAACTGGTAGCCAAGTAATGGTGAGACTATGACACTGGAAATGGAATTAGAGAAAAGAATAAAGGAAAGGAGAAAAAAAGAAGAAGGTGGTGGTAGAGGAAGAGCCCACAATGATCACCTCCTAGGTTCCCTCTGTGTCAAGATTCATTGGAGACCTTAAATGCTTATCTGAGGAGAGTCTTTGGAATTTGCCCAACCAAATCTAAAAGTTGTAATAGATGACCTGAAGTCAGGAAGATGTGGGTTCAAATTTTGCCTCAGATCTGTGTGACTGTGGACAAGACACTCTGTATTTTTGAGTTACAGTTTCCTCATCTATAAAACGAGAGGTTTTGAGTCAATGATCTTGAAGGACTTTTTCAGCTCTAGCTCTATGATTGTGATTCTATGCTCTCTGAACAGGTCAAGTTCAGGAGGGAGACTGGATTATGCCTCCAGCTCTGCTAAGAGCCTCCCTCTCCTCACTGGCGCCTAGTTACAAAGAAGCTTCTCATCTCTGCTTCAGACTTCACCTCATTTGGCACAGACACTTGACCCTTCCTCTCCTTGTACGTGCTGATGTCAGCAATGCTCAGCAGAACATGAGAACAGGAAACATCAAATCCCATAAATCTTCTGATCCTGAGCCAATTCAAGCTTGCCCTTTCTCTAGTCACAGCCATGTCCTGCTTTAGTCTTGCCTCCCCCCACCCCCATTTAGACAAGGGAGAGCCCTCTTGGGGGAAATGCCCTGATTGCATGGACAACCCTTCAGTCACACTTGACATTGAACCCTACACAAGACAGAGAGTTATCTTTCCTTACTAAAATCCCAACCAGATTTTTCTTGCCTTCCAGCTATGCGGCAGACGTGTCTGCAGCGACTAGGATATTAGAAGCATTTCTCTTCTCATGTGCATGAAGTGCTTAAATCACCCTTAGTGGTAAAGCTGCTGGGATGTACCATTTAAGGAAGTATCATATGGTTCTGCCTCTTCATAATATCCCTCGGGAGACTCGATCTTTGGGACTGGGAGCTGTTTCCTTTCTGGAATCTGTGGAATGAATAAATAAAACAAACATTTTTTTTTCAGATAAAGATACAGAAGAAGAAACTCAGAATTAACTCTTTCAGTAGAAGGATAGAAGGAATTTCTTAATAAAATTTTCAAGAAGAAAATGTGATATAGTCTTGAAATCAGTTAATATCAGCCAAATATGGAAGAAGCTAGGTTAGGGGCTAGGAACCACAGATGAAGAAGTAATATGGAAAAATAATTAGTATTTAGAGATGGAGAACTTAGAGAACATTTATCCCCCCCACCTCCCCAGTGAAGAAACTGAGACTTCCAGAGAGCTTAAGTGGCAGACCCATGGTCACCAAGAGCTAGGATTTTAATCCAGGTCTACCACTCCTTTAAAAATATTTCCTATTATTATCTTATTGTGATAATTTAAGATTTCTCAGGAAAGAAAGAACTACTAAATAAATGTTTAGCAATCAACTGATGATACCCAGCATCTGCACAAATGCTTACTGAACTATAATGTTTTACATTTCATATTATCTATAAGCATATCTTTGCATTCACTCTATAGCAAAAATGAATAACATGGAAATAGGTATCAAGTGATAACATTTATACAACCCAGTGGAATTGCTTGTTGTCTCTGGGAGGTGGGAGAGAAGAGGGAAGGGAAAGAAAATGAATCATGGAAACATGGAAAAATATTTAAAATAAAATAAAAAAGGAAAAAAATCTTTGTATGACAACTTAAATTTTAGAAATCTAGGGAAAATAGAGGTAATAACTATTAAGTTATGAATTCTATGTTAAAGCAGTCTAGAATGTTATTCTGTTATATTTGGTGGATTTAAAATACTTTATGTGTTTGGCTTTCAGCATATAAGAGATGGCTGTAGACTTTGAGAGAGCTGCCCAAGATCAACGATTCTTTCAATATAGCTGAAATATTCTTTATGCTTTAGAAAAAAGGGACTTGTAAGCAAAGAATGGAAAAGATGGAGATACCCTAGAGGGCTGGAACACTAAAACTCCATCAGAAACGTTGGTTATTCTTATAAACCATTCTTTTCTTTTCTCCCCCAATGTTACAGGAGAATGCTTTTTTTTAAGAGTCAGCAGGTTGTAATAGTACTAAAGAACATTGATCCTGGAATTAGAAGATCCATGTTCAAAACCCAGCTCTGATATTCACTAACAAGGGTCTATTATTAACCACATTAGCCTCAGCTTCATCTGTAAAATAAGAATAATGATAGCACTATCTCAAAAAGACTTATGTGCATAAGATTTTGTAAATCATAAAGCACTACAAAAAGTGAATTAATTATTATTATAAAGGTCAGTAGCCCAGCACTCATTAGGGTTTCTCTTCAGAGATGTCATTATGCTCCATAACTATATCTTTATAAAACCATATCTGATATTTATTCTAACTATATCTCTGGGGTGATGTCCTAGAGAGTATTCACTTTTAGGGATATTTAACTAAAAGAACTGTACTTAGTTGGAGTGGAGGATTCGGAGTCAAGACCTTTATCCTATTCTATACAGAATATCCTTCCAAGGACAATCCTAGATCCACCTATGATTACCCAGAAGCCTGTACCAGCCAGAAGTGCTTGAAGACTGAATTGTTGTCTGGAAAAGGGGTGGGGACTGGGGGAGGAATGGTGGGCAAATGGCAAGAGGCATCTGATTATCTCCTTATGAGCTGGGGCACGCAAAAGGCACTTCCTCTTGCTAACAGAGACTCTCAGTTCAATATAATCAAAACAGCATTGTCAGTGGGTCAAGTAAGCCAGTCCTAGGAAACATACCGGACATCTTTTAAGTTGATAGGAGTACAAATCAAGTAAGCAGATAAATGCCACTAAAGTAAGTCTTTGAAAAGATTCCAGAACCTGAGAAAAGTCCCAGCATGATTTCTATGACCTTTCTTGGAAATTCAAGCTTGAATACACATTATGCACATGTTCATACACACACACACGAACTGAAGAGAATAAGAATCCTTCGACTCTTTCAAATAAGACTCCAAATGTTAGAATCAATCAATAGTTAGCCAAAAGAAGTAATTAATCCGGGACAATGATTATTTAGTGATTAATAGGATTATAAGACTTATAATAAATATATTTTATTAGATAATAAGGAAAACTAATGCATTACTAAGATGAACTTAGGTGATAGAAATTATGTTAAGAAGCATTTTGAAATAGGGCACTTCTTGTTAACCTACCATATAAGGTACATCCAAGATGGAACATGGTAGTCTTGGATCTCTCATGACTATAAGGTCACAACCTAGCATATTAACTTAAAGACTATCCTAACCAACCAGGACTCAATAAGAAGCTGAGACATTTCCTCAAGAAGCTAGCACCCAATTATTGCTAGGAAAATGTTATCTCCCACCCACTGTCAGAAAATGCATCATCTGTCCCTTGTCAGGAAAATATAATCCCACTCATTGTCATAAATTATATCATAATATAATGAGCAATATTAGGGTAAAAAGTGGAGAAAAACCACATTCAAGGTTCTTAGGATAGGAGGAAACGAAGGATCCAGCTTTGCTGAGAGACACTGGTCTCTCTCCATAAATCTGTTATTAGCCTGGAGCTTTGCCTTTGTTTTCTTTCAGATTGGCTGAAAATATTAGTCACACACACACACACACACACACAAACACTGGCAGAGATATACCACTTGACCCCTTAGCAATAATCAGGTTACAGAAGAGGGAAAAATGACTATTTTTCATTATGTACAAATTATGTCAAATTAAGGAAAGCAGAGGGTTCAAAATATAAGGGGCTACTCTTTACTAGTCAGCAGATTCCTATCATTCTCAATTCTCTTGTGATGGCAGGGACCACATTTTATACACCTTTGTATTCTCCACAGTTCTTATTAGAGGGTCTTGAATACAATGTGCCTGACTGCAAAACTTGGGAACATCACAGCTTTGTAGCAATAGCTGGCCTCAAAGCTTGGTAGCACCAATACCATAGCAAATGTACTGCTGTATCCAAAACTTTGCCTTAGGAGATGGTTTCATTTTGCTTAACTCATCCACTTTTTGATCACATAGAATATAGTCAGGGGACTGGTGATATACAGGCATCCCTTCCACATCACAACTTTCCCCATCACAGTTTCCACATGTTCCAGGTAGGCATAAGAAATTAAATGGGAATTTTGGGGAGTTTTACAGAAGCAGCAAATGACACAGAAAAAGCTTAGAAACTCAGAAATGCATAAAATATATGTATGCTATTATGTGAGTTCAACATATTTTATCTTTTAATAACACATACAAAATTTCTTTTTTTTTAAAGCTGAATAGGTAAAAAGTTAAAATTTGTGAAAAGAACTCAAAAGTCAATTGAAGACACAAAAAGTCTAAAAATGTAGCACTATCTTAACATTGGCCTACATATAGCTGATGACCAAATACTTAACAGAAGGTACTATAAACACTGTATAAAAGAAAGAAAAAATTCAGACCTCCTCTGGTCAGAAGAGAGGGTCAAAAAATTTAAGCAGATTTTCCAGATCATAGGATTGCCACACTCCTGACCCCCCACAATGTGGAAGGGGTACCTATATAGGACCAGTAGCCTAGGAATTTCCCCAAGTAATGTGATTTCCAAATAAATTTTTTTTGGCCCAAAAGGGGCAGATAATGGAATAATTCAATTTGATAAACATTTATTAAATTTCTACTAAGTGCTGGATACTGTGCTAGGTGCTAGGGATACAAACATGAAAATCAAGACAGTTCTCAACCTTAGGAAATATGCATTCTACTAGGTAGAACTAATATGAACACAGAAAAATAAATACCAAATGTATATGTAACGCTTCTTCCACGGCAACTTCACCAACTCTCACTAAATGGAGATTACTCTTACTCAGAATTCTAGGGACTACATTGAGGATCAATTGGTAGCATTAATTATTTATCAGTTAAACTGATTGTCAGATTTAATTAAGTCTTTGAAAGGAGTTTTAAATGGATATACAAAGGCAGTTAGAGAAATAATTTCCCCAAACCAGAGTGATTGACCACACAAGTTCTGTAGAAAGAATAGATTCAAATATATCAAAATGGTAGTAAGATACACTTACAGGGAAATCATGTAGCAAAGTGATAACATACTCTTTTGCTTTCTCATTCAAACTCTCAGGCCTTTCTTTTATGGAAATAAAGTAATTTGGGTGGGTAAGGAGGTGGGGGGAAGTAGAAATCACTAACAGTCTTTACTGGAAGAATCAGGAAAAGTTTCATTTTAGAAGATGGCCCTTGAGCAGATCCTTCAATGAAGGTTGGGATTGAAAGACAAAGAGTTGAGAAAAGAGACACATGGAGGTCAAACTAAGTAAAATTCATGTTAGCTGTTGCTAACTCCATTCATTTTGTAACTTCCTGAGGTAGCTTGGATCCCTAAACTCTTTCAAGCAAAGCCAGATCAGCCCTCATTAGGTGGGAAGATTGGAACTTTTGGGCTGAAAACTTTCCTTTTTACCAGTAGACTGACATCTCTTTGAAAATTCCCAGACATCCAGGATTTTGGATTCAAATGAGGATTCTCATAATCTTAGTGTGATGCCCTGTTCTCTAGTACAAGAAAGCTGAACTTCAATGCTTGGGTCCTGTCTGAACAAATCTTTTCCCAAGTGTAGTAAACACACACTCTCTAAGAGTTCTGACCCAGCTGTGAGCAAGCACCAATTCCTTACTGCTGCAACAACCACAATGTGCATTAGCGTACAGGAAGTTCAAAAAGTCTGTTTGGTGAATTTTGCCTTTGGATTGGGAGTAGAGAGAGAGGAGGAAGGGTCAGTGGGTAGGTCATGGCTGAATTATTCAGATATATCAATAGACAAGTTGTGTGAAACTCTCCCAATTAAGTTAACTCACTTAGGACTAGCCTTTTATCTTTTCATTTTCAGAGTATGGGGGAAGATGGAAGGGTGTAAAGAAGAGAAATTTGATGGCAAGCAGCCTGAGAACATCTGTTTCTCCTGAGGCAGTCAGAGCAGCTGGCTGCTTTGGAGTCAGGGACCACATTCACACAGTCACAACAGACCCCTACCCTTGTCTTTTCTAAGGGAGAATTTTCTTTCACTCCTGTGTGGACCATAAACAATTAGTGTAACTAGAGGGATTTGTTTCAAGCAGAATACTGAGAATTGAAGGACAAAAGTTAAGAGAAATAGGGGCAGCTTCTGGAGATAAATATGGAAACCCACCTACCTCCTCCCACAGGAAGAGAGAAGGAGGTGGCACCAGGCTGAAACATAAAGTTCGAGAAATAAGGGGAAGAGCTATGGAACTGTGAGAGGACAAGTTTTTTCTTGAGGAAGAAGAAAGAAGAGACTGTCCAGAGCCATGATCAGTGAAGTGATTCAGAGAATTCCTCTGCTGGGGAGCAAGAGGGGGAAAAATTACTTTTCTAAGCTATGACATCAAAAAGATCACAGAAGTAGAGTTGGGAGAAACTTCATAAGTCATGTGCCTCAGGGATAGCTCAAATAGAAACAAGCCCCACTTGGGTACAGATGCATATAAGAATCCCTGTGGAGGAGTTAGGTGGCTTAGTGGATTGAGAGCCAGGACTAAAGAAGGAAAGTCCAATCTTTCCTTCTGTGTGACCCTGCTGGCCAAGAAACTTAGCTGCTGCAGTATGACCATGGAGAACCCAATTAACTTTTGTCTGGCTCAATTTCTTCAACTGTAAAATGGGAATGAGGGGAGGTTCAAAGAGCACATGAGATACTTGTAAATATTTTGTAAAACATTTAGCACAGTGCCTAGCACATAGCAGGCATTTAGCAAATATTTGAAATGAAAAAAGAAAAAGACAATCTTTCCTTACAATAAGCCAAAATGTACATCCCTGTAATTTTGACTGCAGTTTCTCCATATGAGGCTAAGCAAAATGAGTATAATTTCCCTACCACATTATCAATCCTTCAAATATTGGAAAATGATTATCATGCCCCTCTCCTTCTTGCCCCTAGCTGAGGCAGCTAGATAGTATAATGAATAGAATGCTTGGCCTGCAATTAGGAAGACATTAGTTCAAAACTGATCTCAGACACTTGCTAGCGTGGCACCCTGGGCAAATCACTAAACCTCCATTTGCCTCAGTTTTCTCAACAATAAAACGGGGATAATGACAGGACTTACCTTGTAGAGTTGTTGTGAAGTTTAAATGAGATAATATTTGTAAAGTGCTTAGCATAATGGTCTCTATATAAATGCTTATCCCCTTCTCCTTCCCCTCATCATCTCTTTTCCAGGTTAAATATGCCCATTTGGAATACCCAGTTCTTTCTTAGACACATATATACTTCTAAGGCACAACTTTGTGTTCCCTTGCCATTCTGGTCTGTATTGTCCTAGCTATATTCCAGATAATCAACAATCTTTTAAAAATTATTTCATTAAATATTTCCCAACTACTGTAAAACTTTTTTTAACATTCATTTTAAAAAATTTGAGTTCCAAATTTTCTCCCTATTGCTTCTCTCCCACCCATTGAGAAGGCAAGCAATATGATATTAATTATGCATGTGAAATCATGCAAAACATATTTCCATAGGAGGAAACTGAGGCAAACCAGGCTAAGTGACTTGCCCAGGGTCACACAGCTAGTAAGTGTCTGAGATCAGATTTGAACTCAGGAAAATGAGTCTTCCTGACTCCAGGTCCTGAATTCTATCCTCTCTACCATTTCACTAACTCCCTTGGCATGGTGGTCTCTACCTGTCTCCACACACTGGATACTTTCTTCCCCTTATCTTTTTTTCAGTTTTCTTTTGTTGAATTTTTTTTGAACAATTTTGTTGAATTGTTACATTAGATTGTAAGTTCCTTGAATGTAGGGACTATCTTTCTTTTTCTTATCTGTTTTCTAATATTTAGCACAGTACTTGGTACCTAGCAGATTCTTAATAAATATTGATTGACTGACTGAATGCTGGAGTCAAAGAATGAAATGAGCTTTGGGGTTTTTTATATATATGGTATGAGAGACCATAAGCTCACCCCATACCTAGGATCAGCTGAGTTAGGGCTATTCTCTTTCATCTACTGCATTTTCTCTTCGGGGACTGCTACCCCATTTTTCTACCTCCAAACGTGCCAGCGTGTACAGCTGTTCTCCTCTCCACTTAAACCAGATTCTCTCAGAGCTTCATCCTAAGAATGAGGCTTGGCTGTGAGGAGGTTGGGATTTGTTACAAAGAAGATGAAAAAAGAGGTCACTGGGCTCTTGGGTTATCCTGGCTTTTAAGCCTATCTTGTGACTCACTCACTGATCAAGCAGTTCCCTGAGGGAGAGTGAACCTTGGACAGCGAAAAGGTGATTCCCTTGAAGAAGTTGGAAAAGACTATCTTTGCTTCTCAGCAAAGTAATTCCATGGAAAGTGGAGCTGGCTTATACTAGAAAATTGTATGGGTTTTCTGGAAAATCTCCCCAGGGCCTGGAATGTATCCACTAGAACAACTGCCTTACATCTGAGAGCTCTCCTCAGCATTACATTGGGTTTTGCCCCATCAATTCCACTGACTAGCTTTCTCTTAAACAAACCTCTCTTGTCTCCTTGCTCCATAACAGAATCTACTAGAAATGTGATGTTTTCTTTAGAGAAGGGGCTAGGCTCCTCTCTAGTTTCTATTACCCTGGACACACTCCTCTTTCCAAATCCCTTTATTTTCTATACTAGAGTCATTCCAGCTGAGGGACAGGCTCCTGGGTAGTAAATAAACCCCTTGGTTAGGTTCCCCTTAAGCAAGGAGACTCAACATTTTGGTGTGTCATGGACCCCTTTGGCAATCTGGTGAAGCCTATAGATCCCTTTCTCAGAAGATATTTCTAAATACACAAAATACATGCATAGCACTGAAGAGAAAACCAATTTTATTTGAAATATAGTTATCAAAAGATTAAAAAAGGAAAAAAGCCAAGTACATAGGCCCCAGGTTAAGAACCACTGCCCTAAAGGGAGCTGTCTTTGTCAAGGAAGTCAGAAGTTAAGTCCCCTTGAAAGCTGGTCATGGTGACCTAATGAACTTTACTACTCGTCCATGTGAAATCCTTAGGCAAATGCATTTACTGTTTTAAACACACGTACAAATTCCTGGGTCTGAGTTGATACTGCACAGTTGGAGGGAGGTTCCAACTCAGGAAATTCCCCTCATTTTTTGTTAACCTGTGAACAGCTGTTCCCCTAGAGGTGAAGCAAGCATGAAGTTTCTATCTGGCAAGGACTAAGGGTTTGGGGGGCAGAAAAGCTTTAGTCAGGTTATAACAGCAGACCCAGCCCACTCAGAGAAGTTGCTACATTCCTTGCTCCTTCATTTGCACTAGAAAGTGCCCAAATGATTTTCTTCTATTCCTCCTCCTTTCACTACCACTTCCCCATGTCCTTTATACAGGAAATTCAAAGCTTTAAGGTTTTCAAAGTGTTCTCTCTTTTGAGTTTTACAACAAACTTGTAGCTACTAGTGGTATTATCCCTGTTTTACCATGTGGTAAAACTGAGTTACAGAGTAGTTAAGTGACTTGTTTATGGCCACTCAGGTATTAAATACCAAAGACAGGATTCACATCCAGTTTTCCTAAATCCAGTGTTTCCAGTATGCTTTATTGTTGTTCAATCATTTTTCAGTCCTATCCAACTCTTCATGACTCCATTTGGGGTTTTCTTGGCAAAGATATTAGAGTGGCTTGTCATTTTCTTCTTTGGCTCATTTTATTGATGAGGAAATTGAGGCAAAAAGGCGACTTGCCCAGGGTCACACAGCTATTATCTTGAGGCCATATTTCAATTCAAGAAGATGAGTCTTCCTCACTCTAGGCCCCACTGTCTATCCACAGCTATCTAGCTGTCCCCAGGGTACTTTGTTCCCTCTCAAGTCCCTTCCTTTCTGAATATCAATGCAGGCTGCTCCTGAATGTCACGAACAGAGACAAAATGCCTCATCAAGGCCTTGGAAAAGTATGATCTGATCTCAAAATCAAAATGATTTTAGTCCTCATTCTCCTGGACCTCTGAAGCACTGTTGACCTTGCCATCTTTGATGCAGTCTCCTTTGTTGGCTTCTGTGAGATTTCTCTCACATGGTTCCCTTCCTGTTTCTTTATGAAATGTAGCTAAGATCTAAGTCTCTATTCTTTATCCACTTACTATATCTTTCTCTATAATTGCTATATTATTAACATAACACAATGGTAAAATTATAGTATTATCATGATCAGTACATTATATATTAATATATAATAATCTAAACTCTCCTTATTTTCGATATCTTTTCTTCTCTCTATACTCAATTCCTTCGAGATTTCACTTCATCCAACAGTTTCAATAATCATCTCTAAATGGATAACTCTCCAATATACCTTCCATTTTAACTTCTCTCTCAAAATTCAAACCAACAATTACAACTGTTAAATGGACATCTTCACCTGGATGTTTCATTGGCATTCAAATTTAACACGTCTCACAATGAACTTTTACCCCAAACCCACCTCTCCCAATTTTCCTATTTTTATTAATGGCTTTTCCATTCTTCCAGTTACTGAGGCTTAAAACTTGGGAATTACTTCTTGTCCTTTCCTTCTCTCTTTCCCTTTATCCCCACATTTCATTAGTTACCAAATCATATCAACTTAGCCTTTACCACTAATCATTCCCTCCTTTTCCATTCCTCCTGTCTCTAAGGAAGAAGTATCTCTTTTCTTTTCCAAGGTCAATGCCTCTGCTTGCGTCACTGATTTTATCCCTTCCTGTCTTCTCCCAGGGCTTGTTCAGTCTCCACTCTACCATTTCCCTCTCTCTCTTTTTCAATATCTTTTTACTATCTCTTGCTCCATTGTCTATAAATATGCTCAGATGTATCCTATCCTAAAAAAAGAAAACAAAACCCTATACTTGGCTCTACTATTCCCTAAAGCAACCACTCTATTCTTCCCTCTCTTCGTTTCCCTGCCAAAGTCCTAAAACTAATCAAAACTCACTCCTTCCAAATTTCTCACCACCCACTTGCTCCTCAATCCTTTGCAATTTTGCTTCTGTTCCTACCACTTGACCAAAATTGCTCTCATCAAGGTTACCAGCAACCTTTTAACTACTAGATCTGATGGTTTTTTCTTTGACCTAATCTAATCACCTTTGACTTTCTCTACAACTTTTGCTACTATTAAACATTCCTTCCTTCTGATATGTGCTTTCTCTTCCCTTAGCTCCCAAGACATGACTCTCTCCTATTTTTCTTCATGTTTGCCTGTCTGCTCTGTTTTAGTCATTTTTGCTGGATTATCACTCAGAAAGTATATAATAATCCTACCCTGTCACTGTGAGTATTGATCCGTAGGGCTCTGTTCTAGGTCCTCCTCTCCTTTCTCTTTATACCCAATCACAGATCGAATCACTTCTCTTGGGTTCAAATATTATTTTTGCATATGACTCCAATAACCTGTATTATAGTATCATTGATTTAGAGCTGGCCATGTAATCCAATGGTCATTTTTCAGATGAAGAAACTGAAGTCCAGAGAAATTAAATGACTTGCCCAAGATCAAATACATAGGATAAACTAAATGTAGGATTTGGGCCCATGTTTTCTGACTCTCGAAGCAGTACTCTTTCTAATATACCATGATTAGCTCCATCTATGTAGCAGCTCCTTGGTAGCTAACTCCTCCTGGATATTCTGTAGGCACCTAGAACTTACTATGCCCAAAACAGAACTTCTTAGCATATCCTCTTAAATCACCCATTTGCCTGTTTCTGGCGAGGCGCCACCATCCTTCTAATCATTTGGCTTTACAACCTGAGAGTGAAATTCAGTTCTTTTCCCTTCCATGACCCCATCTGCCAACTCTTATCATTTCCACTCCCACAATATTGCTCAGATTTTCCTTTCTCCTCAGTCCTTAATGTAGTAGTCCCTCATTACCTGGTGCTGTGAGGGTTATTTAGTTATTAATAATCCTCCATTACAATGGTAGCATCCTAACTGCTTTCTATTCTTCCATTCTCTCCCCCTCTCCAATCCATCCTCCACATAGTTTCCAAAATAATCTTACAGCATAGGTCTGATCAATTCACTCTCTTGCTCAAAATTTTTCAGTAGTTACCTCTTAGCTCTATAATCAAATACAAATTCCTCAGTCTGAAATTTAAGGTTCTCTACAATTTAGCTCCAAATTACCTTTTCAATACTTATTTCATGCTATTTTTTCCCACAAATTCTGTGTTCTACTCAAAAACTGTATCACTAGTTGGTCCTCTAAATGCACACTTCCTTTTTTGCCTCCCTAAATTCCCACAAGGCATGGAATTCTCCAAGGCATGGAATGTATTCCTTCCCTCTTCATCCTTGTCTTCTTTCAAGGATCATCTCAGATGACATTCTATATGAAGCTTTTCCTGATTCCTCTTTTTGATAGTGTCCTCTTCCTCCTCAGCTGTCCTAGTACTAAACACCTTTGTTATTTTCTCTTTGAACCTGTGATTTCATTAATGTGAGAAACTCACATTGAGAAAATAATGCAATTAGACCACTTGTAAAGCATTGGCTAAAACAGAAGTGTGGGGTATAAGGAGGTTAAGCAACTTGTCCACAGCTTCACAACTGGATGGGGAGGTACTTGAACTAAGTCTCATGGATGGCCCTTTGCCCACTCAATCATACTGACTCCCAACTTGCTTATAATAGGCATTTGGTGAAAGTTCGTTGGATGCAATTGAATTCTATGTCCATCACTATAATCAAACCATACTGCTCCTCATCCCTTGAATGTATCTCATACATTTATGTCTTTGGTCTGATCACTGATAAGCTGGGATGTCTTCTGTCTCCCTCCACTTCCAGTTTCTGCCTTTCAAGGATTAATTCAAAGGTTACATTATCCGTGAGACCTGCCCTCAGTTCCAGGAGTGTGTGAACAGTTCTCTTTCACTTCTGAATTCTCAAAGCATTGTCTTCATACACTTATTTTTCTCTTTTATACACTTCTAGCCTTTTTATGCATATATTTAGATTCTTTGAGAATAAGCCCATGGCACTCATTTTTGGATATGCCACAATGAACTGGACATAGCAGGTATTCAATAAATGTTTGCTAAACAAAAGAGATGTGGTAAAATTTGATCTCACCAAGGAACAGAGAGGAATTTGAACTTATCTAACATCAATACTATGTATGAGGCAATGAGAGGCTTCTGGCCCAAATCATGAGCCAGAAGCATGTTCCAAGAGCTGGGCTGTTGAAGGCCTCCATCTGCTTTTCTACTCCCTTATTCTCAGGACACTTGACAAATTGGATGCAATGATGAACCACTCAGGACCTGTCCTCAATTACCTTGGTTAGACTTGTAGACTGAGCCATCCCCCACAGTCCTGTTCCTCTCTTTCCTAAAGTCTGAAGAACATATAGTCTCTCAAAAATTCAGGAATACAACTAGAACACAGCTAGAAGTGCTACACTTAGAGATGGGAGGTCCTGGGTTCAAATCACAATATTGATTCTAAGATGGAAGATAAGGGTTAAAAAAAAGAAAACTTAGCATGCCAAGGTTAGGGAGGCCAGTTTGGCCAAAACAAGAATTTGAAGGACTTTAAATGCCTTAGGAGTCTGTATCTTATTGTAGAAATGATAAAGCAACACCACAAGTTCTTTGAGCAAGGGAGTGACCTGGTCAAGCCTGTGCCCTTTGATTATTTTGGCAGCTGGTTAGCAGATGGCTTGGGAGGGGAGAGAAGAGAATCTGGGAGAAGAGTTAGTAGGCTATTACAGTAATCCAGGTAGGAGGTAATCAGGACCTGGTGGCTATATAAGTGGAGATAAAGCAATGATGGATGCAGAGAGATGTTGAATTGATAAGATTTAATTTTTTTTGTAAAAAAGGTTTTGGAGATGAAAGAGGCAAGGAGGAAATCTATGTTTCAAACCTTGGTGAGTGTAAAAAAGGTGGTATCTTTAACAGAATAAGGAGAAGTTGGCAGATTGGAGAAGTGTGTTTGGGAAAAAGATGAAGAATTACATTTTAGACATATTGAGTATGAACTACCTATTGTAAATGTAGTTTGGAAAAGTCAACAAGTATAGGACTGGAGCTCAGGAAAGAGTGTGGGGCCTGGTAGAAGTATCTGGGAGTCATCTGCACACAGAAAAAGAACTCAGGGTAGCGTATGGGATCATCAAGAAGGACTGAGAATCAGAAGAGAAGAGGATCCAGAACACAGCCTTGGAGAATATCCTTTTAGGGGATGGAACATAGATGATGATTTAGTAAAGGAAACTGAGGAGTCTTCCAACTTGTAGCAGAATCAGGGGAACCAGGGTCATGTTCAAGTGAGGAAGGGGTACCCACGAGGAAGAGGTGCCCAAGAGTGTAAAATACTGCATAAAATTCAAGGAGAAAGAATGAGAAACAACCTTTGGATTTAGCAATCAGGGGGTCATAGTTAACATTGGGGAGAGCAACTTCAAAAAGAAGGGTTAGGTTGAAAGCCATCTGCTTATTTATAACAATTTTAAGTTCAATGAACTTTTCTTTTTAGCTAAATTATAAACTATCTGTGCTAAAAGTTGAAGTTTTATTGTGCTACTGTGTACCTCATAGTGCCTAGCACAAAGCTAAACACATAGTCGGTGTTCAAAAATTACTTTAGCTGATTAACTAATTGATTATAACATATAATAACCACTAAAAGCTAAAGGAAGTTCAAGTTTGGGGAATCAGGACCCAGTATTGGGCACTTACTATTTTAGGAGGTGGAAGATCAGGCAGACTCTTCTGTGGGGCAGATAAGTGCTGTACCAACTCTCCATTGGTCAGAGGATCTGAGAAATTCAGTGCTGTATTGAAAAAAATGGAAAAATGTTAGTGAGGTGTCTCAGAGTAGAATGCAATCTTATGCATAAAAATTACATCTGAGAAAGTAACCTGTCAGAACATGCTCAGGAGCTACTTTGAAGAGTATATTATCTTTTCTCTAAGAATACAATGTAGTATCACCTCAACTACAGGGGAAATTCTTTTGGAGGAACCTGTTTTGGATTTCTGGAATGTTCCTCCCCCAACTCCCCTGGGTCAAAAATGGTACAGACCACAGTGTTTTCAGTAATCATTAGACCTGTAGGAGCAATTGCTATATAGAGAGACTCTGTGTTTACCCTGTGATTATGGTTCTTTCCATCCCATAATTTATCCAGCAGGCAAACTGTTTTTGGCAGACTGGCCACCACTGAGAAGGGGTAGTTTAGCTGAGGTTTGGGGGCATAGGGTTAGGGAATCATGTTTAAAATTCAGTGGCACCAAATAGTCATGTGTTTTGTGGAAAACCTACTAAGTTTTAAAAAAATTTGGCAACTAATATTCCTTTTAAAATTTTTTATTATTTTTATTTTAATGCCAAATTTCCAAATAAGTTTTCCAAATTTATATGATCTAAATTGTCTCCCTCCCTTCTCCTCCCCACCCCACCCCCAATCTGGCAACCAATTCAATCTGGGTTATACATGTATTATCATGGAAAACATATTTCTATATTATTCATTTTTGTGAACATATAATCTTATAAAACCAAAGCCTCCCAAAATATACCCAAATAAACAAGTGATAAATCATATGTTTTCATCTGCATTTCTACTCCAACAGTTCTTTCTCTGGAGGTGGACAGTATTCTTTTTCATAAGTCCTCAGAATTGTCCTGGATCATTGTATTGCTGTTAGTAGCAAAGTCTAACACAGTTGATCATTCCACAACATTGCTGCTGTTACTGTGTACAATGTTTTCCTGGTTCTGCTTATTTCACTTTGTATCAGTTCATGTAGGTTTTTCCAGCTCTTTCTGAAATCATCTTGTTCATCATTCCTTTTAGCACAGTAGTATATATAGTAGTTTATATAGCCATCACCATCCTATACCACAATTTGTTCAGCCATTCCTCAATTGGGGGACATCCCTTTAATTTCCAATTCTTTGCCATCACAAAAAGAGCAGCTATAAATATTTTTTTACAAACAGGTATTTTCTCATTTTTTAAATCTCCCTTCTTTATTCAGTATTATTATTCCTTCGTTATCATTCCCTTCATTATTCAGTGTTATTACTGAAACAAAGGGTGTGTATTCTTTTATAGTCTTTTAGGCATAATTCCAAATTGTCCTCCATAATGGTTGGATCAGTTCACAACTCAAACAGCAATGCATTGCTAAATTTTATTCCTAAGAGAAATATATGGAAGGCACTGAACAGAGTCAATTCAAGAGCCTGCTGGTTACCTTCAAGGATTTTAGAATGAACTGTAGTCAATCATGATAGCAAATGCTTGCTATCCTTGCTATCAGGGAGGCTGACACTGGTGGTTCACTTGACCTAGGGAATTCTGAGTCACAGTAGGTTTAGATAATTAGGTGTCTACACTAAGTCTCATATCCAATATGGTGAGTCCTTGGAAACTGGCTGCCAGCAGGCTGCCTTGGCTAAGGAGGGGCAAATTAACCTAGGTTAGAAATGGAAAATATCAGAACTATGCTGATCAATATTAGGACTGGATCTGTACATGGACACTCTACTTCCAACCTGGATGGATGGAGAGAAGAAAGGAAAGAAGGGGAAGGAGGGAAGAATAAGCCCTTGAATATTATTCCTGTTAACTCAATCCAAGTTTTTATGTTAGAGGGCTGGAGAGAACAAACAAGAGCACCAAAGTCAAAATATCTACATCCTAATTACTTTGATATATGATGTTGGTAAAAATAACTTCACATTATTTCACTTTATTACTTATCTCAGAGTTCTCTAGAAAGATAAAATGAGATAATGTGTTGTCATAATGCTTTGCAATGTAAGAGATATCACACACATTTAAAATACTGTGGTTCTATGTGTATATGACTGGAAGTTTTGGTTTTAAAAGATCACTCTACTATAAATATGAATAATATGGAAATTGGTTTTGAGCAATAATACATGTATTATTGGAAGTGCTTCTTAGCTCTGGGAGTGGGGAGGCAAGAGAGGAGGGAGAAAACATGGATCATGTAACCATGGAAAAATATTCTAAATCAATCAATAAATTTTAAAATGCTTATAAATCTGGAAAAACAAAAACCAAAGCCACTAAGATAATTTAAGGAAACACATATATTACTCAGGAAAAGATACAATATATGACCAGAAGTAAAGCACCCACAGTTGTTCAGTTCACAATATTAGAAATATTACTTCTTCATCTGAATGATGTTACATGAATGGATCAAGTGGGTCTAAGGGTAGATATTCAGTTCCTAAATATGGAATTCATTTAAAAAAAACTTACCTTCCACTTTCACATCAATATATAATGTATTGGTTCCAAGGCCAAAGAGCAGTAAGGATTAGGGTCATACAACTAGGAAATGTCTGAAGTCTTATTTTTTTTTGAACCTAGAACCTCCTGTTTCTAGATCTGGATCTCTATCCACTGAGCTACCTAGCTGTCCCTAAAGATGAAATTCTTAACCTGGGATTTGAGAATATGATTTTTAAAAACATTTTGATAATTATATTTTATGTAATTGTTTTCCTTGCAAAATCTATGCATTTATTTTATGTATTTAAAAACATTATTCTGAGATGGTGTCCATAGGCTATACCAGATTGCCAAGGGAATCTATAACACAAAAGGTTAAGAACCCCTGCCACAAACAGACAGGCAGAGTTTAAGAACTGGGCATATGACCAGTTGAAAATTAGAATAATGTGATCCAAAAATACCATCCTCCAGCTGAAGAATACAGTACTGTCATCCCAAAATATAGTCCTCCAGCTGAAGAATAGAATGCTGCCATCCCAAAATACCATTCTTTAAAATGCAGCTCCCAGGAATAGCTCCCCAGTCTCAGCCAAAGCTTTGATGCTTATGGTCATGGAAGAATGTGGCAGATGCTCCCTGCCACCACTCCCCTCCAGGATATGAGTCCCACCCCACCAATCATCAGTCTGGCCCAGATCCCATACCTTTGTCTTTTCCTTTGCCTTCTATTTCCACATTCGGCTGCTTATGAGTTGTAACTTTGTTCATGTAAATATATTCCTCATCGGAATCTATGGAAGAACAGAGACCAAAAGAAAGGATGATGGAGAACTTGCTTCTATTGCCTGGTTACTATTGATTATATTGAGAAGACCCTCTTTTTACCTGTTTCAACAAAAAAATATAGAGGCAAAAAGAATCAAGAATTATTTGATGCTCTTTTTAAAAAAGTGTCATTATTTGACAGATATCCCTGCTACTTTTTCAATCTTCACTATTGATTTCAATGACTCTTTTCCAGGAAGCGGTTCATCACCTCAATAGGAACTGATTGTGGGGTCAGCAGCCTTTCCAAAGGGTGTTGTTGGCTATTCCTTTTTCAGGCCCATTTTCTGGCATGCATGTACCATAAATGGCCACTGGAGTGAATAAGCACTTTGGAAAAGGCCCCTGTTCAAAATTCCCTTCTCTGTTCTACCAATTAGAAATTACTTTGGTGTAATAAACTATTCTTTAAAAAAAACCTCTTACTTTCTGTCTTAGAATTAATACTGTATGTTATATAGATAATAAAATAAAGTAAAAATAAAAAATATAATAAAAATACTGTGTTTTATATCTATCTATCTATCTATCTATCTATCTATCTATCTATCTATCTATCTATCTATCTATCCTGTGATTTGATTCCAAGGCAGAAGAGTGATAAGAGCTAGGCAGTGGGGATTAAGTGGTTTGTCCAGCATCACACATCAAGGAAGTTTCTGAGAAGGTCTCATTTGAACCAGGACCTCTTATCTCTAGACCTGGCTCTTATCCCTTAAGCCATCCAACTGTCCCCACTCCTCTTTTAAAATATAAATATTCTTTAGTAAAGGTAAGCTTTCCATGCCCTTTAATGTGAACTATTTTAATCAAATAGCTATTCTTTGACCTAATGACTTAGGAGGAGAAACTTTAAAGCATAAAGCAACAGTACTGATATGAATTGCAACTACAGTGGGGAGATTTGGACAGTTAGAAGGAAAATGACAAGACTGCCTGGCAGTCCAACACCTCCCAAGATTCTCTCCATCCACCCTGCATGTACATAGTTCTTTATGTATCATTTCCTCCCTTTAGAATGTGAGCTCCTGGAGGGTAGGGATGACGTTTTTACTCCAGTGCTTAGCACAATGACCTACGCATTGCAAAGCATCTAATAAATGCTGGCTGACTAATACTGATTGAGAGATTCCTAAACCAATGAAATCAGAAATCAATTCTGTTTTTTCTTCTCCTTTCCTCTTCTCCTCCCAGTGGAGCAGGATAATTCCTTTATTCTATCTGTTTCTTTTCAATTTCAATACAGAGATGATGCTATTAATAATAATGATACTACTTATTGATTTCAGAGGCTTGTTGAAGCTAACAATGAGTTAATATTATTGAGGAAAGAGTGAAAAAGTAGAAACATTTGCCTCAATACTTCACAGATCTATAATTTCATCTGTGTGGGAATTCCTTCCAAAGATGCCGATTGCAACAACTTTCACATCATTCCCTGGTGATTAACCTTCTGGTGATGAGATTCTCCAAGCTTAGCAAGGGTTGTCCTTGGTCAGCAGGTCTGTGATGCATCACTAGCAGGTAATGAAAGCCTTTCCAGCTTGATGGGACCTGACAGAGCTTGTGTATCCTTAGCAGAGCCTTTGAGAGCCTAGGGCAGCCCAGGGAACGTCCTAGAAGGGCTTTAGTGTACGATGCTCTACAAATGCCACTTCGGGTAATAAGTTACTCTTGTTGTTATTAGTAACAAATAACTTTGCTCCTTTAACAAATAATGTCCTCTTATCTTGGGCATGTTTCCACACTCAGAAAGTTCTATTCAGCAGTATTTATTTCATTATCAGGGACTTATGCATTTGGCTAAGATTAACCACCTGTGTACTCAGTTCCATCCAACACTGCTGCATGGAGCCCAAGTGCTCTTGACCCTTGACATGAGGGCTTCTTTATGATAAACCTAGTTAAATAAACTGATATTTACAAATAAATTGATAAACTCAATTAGGCAAAATCAGGAGGCCAAATCAATTAGTCTGGATTATTGAAAGGTGAGGATCATAGATCTATAGCTTGGAGGAACCTCAGAGACCATGGAAGTATAACACCCTAATTTTATAATCAAGGAAACTGAAGTGCAGGATAGTTAAATTACTTGCCAAATTGAATAAATTTGTCATTCTAGTATACCTTAAATCTACTACATACTACGTAAAATGTTTGGATAGATCCTGCTTAAAGGACTTTGTCTATCAGTGGAAAACTATGCAATGAATCTGGTAAGAGGAGATAACATTCAATGTGAGAGAACTGCTTATTTGTGTAAGCCAATACTTGGCTAGAAATTTTCACTGTATAATGAAGGTTGTAGTGGGGACAGGGGTAGTTTTCTCTGAGCACTTAGTGGTTGGGTTGGGGTAGGGAGAACTGGGAGTTTTTGAGAACTGAAAAAGGAAAAAGTGATTTTGTTTGAGCCCAAGGAGTATATTACATGTCCTTCCATTTGACTAGACAGCTACTGAAGCATGATAAAGAAAGGCAATGAAATGTCTATGTGGGGAAATGGGAAGGGGGTGTCATTGCCAGGAATCAGGAGACCTAGATTTTACCTCAGCTCTTAGCTACCTGTATGATCCTGTGCAAACCCTTAACCTTCTTGCCTCTCAGTGTTTTCTTTTGAAAAATAAGAGTCTTTGTAGCTTTAACATTCTATGATTCTGTGGCATTTAGGAGAACATTTAGCTAAACAAAATCCTGTTTCTGATTGTACTAGGCCTGGCAAAAGACACAAAAATGGCTGAGGAACTCTCCAGTACCATAAAGTAAAATAAAGTGTAGTCAAGTCCTTAATAAATAAATGCCACTGTAAAATCCCCCCATTCATAGCTGCTTGCCAAAGATGTTAGAAGTTAATTTTAAAGTAATAAAATTAAAGACCACATAATATGAAATAATTATTGACCTTTAAGAAAAAAATCTTTTCATTTTCAGACCCACCTCCCAAAAAAAAAGGTTTGGAAATACATACGATGTTAAACAATTGAAGATGACAGAGTATGGGGAATAATTTTCTACCCTCTCACTAACTAGAGTTTAAATTTTGATAAGGTTTAAGGGGGAAATGGCATCTTTTCTCTGAAATAAAATCTTGTCAGACTGATCTAATTCTCTAGAAGGGCAGATGGGCACCTTTGGGAGACTGAGGAGGTAGGTAGGTATGTGACTGGCTGTCTTGAAAAACACAGCTATTAATAAACTGGGAAAAGGCAATCTAGAGACTAAGCCACCATAGCTATTAGATAGGATTTTTTTTAATGGACAAACCATGTTGTTAAAATATGATTATTAGTACATAAATATCAGCTAAGAAAGCATGGTGTTGGCTGGAGGGATGTGTGATATTCAGTATTGGTTTGATCACTTCACCGGTCATCTAGACGATAAAACTGGGAACATAAGTATTTTTTAAAATACATTTTAAAAAAACCCTTACCTTGTGATTTAGAATCCATACTAAATATTGGTTCCATGGCAGAAGAGTAGTTGGAGGTTAAGTGATTTGCCCAGGGTCACACAGCTAGAATCTAAAGCCACATTTGAATCCAAGACCTCCTCTCTCTAGGTCTGGCTCTTTATTTACTGAACCACTGAGTTGTCCCTGAGAACATATGTATTAAATGGCCATATTATATATTAGTTTATTGAAAACAAAATGAAAGGTAGTCTCCAGGGTTCTAAGAAGGGCAGAAGCAGAGTACAGTGGAATCATGGATCTGCTGACAGGGGACTTGGTTCATATCCCAGGTTGGCAACTGCATCTCATTTATATTTCTGGGCCTGAGTTTCTTAATCCATAAAATGAAAGACAAGTTCATCTCTAAGGTGTCTCCTTGGTCTTGTAAGGATGGAAGTCTAAATCCTTCATTATGAAGCTCAAAGTCTTCTGTAAGACCCACTCAAATGCTGCCTTTCTTGATAGTGTGCCCTGCCCCTTTAATCCAGCATAATAAATAAATGAAAAAAGCATTTATTTAGTAAATATTTATTGCTAGGCACTGTGCAAAATACTGATGCAAAAACAAACCAGTAAGAGTCGATGAGAGTTCTCCTTTTTTCCATGTCCTTATGAACTTTCTTAGTATCTCCTTTATGAATTTACTTCAAATTTATTTCTGGTTTGTAGTTATTTGTAGTCATCATATATTTCCCCCAGGATTGTGGGGAATCTTGCCTTAAGGGCAGGAACTATACTGTTTTCATCTTTTGCCCCACAGTGCCCAGGTTACATATTAACACTATCAGACTGGGCTCAAAAAGCCATTAATAGGGGGCAGCTGGGTAGCTCAGTGGATTGAGAGCCAGGCCTAGAGACGGGAGGTCCTGGGTTCAAATCTGGTCTCAGACACTTCCCAGCTGTGTGACCCTGGGCAAGTCACTTGACCCCCATTGCCTACCCTTACCACTCTTCCACCTATAAGTCAATACACAGAAGTTAAGGGTTTAAAATTTAAAAAAAAAAGCCATTAATAATAGTTCCATGATAACCTTAAAGGAGGTCTTCAGTGGAGTGCATTGGGAATTTGTGCTTGGCTTTGAGCTCTTTAGCTTTCATTCAACAATTATATATTAGTTGCCTTCTAAGTGCCAAGTACTGTTTTAAGTACTTTTGTATTAGTGCCTTCCCTCTGAGATTACCTCCAATTTACCCTATATATGTGTGCCCAGTTGTACAAAACAGTAATAATTTTAAAGGCATGGATGCCATACTTAACAAATTTGATGATGATATACAACTAAGTGGATACAGATTTAAGATTTTAAAAAACAACGTCAACAGGCTGGAACATTACAATGAATATATAAGAAGATGAAATTCTTTAGGGACAAATTTAAAGTCTTATACTTGGGTTCAAGAAGTTGATTCCCCACGTACAAGATGAAGGGAGGCATAGTTATAGAACAATTTACTTAAAAAAAAGATCTGGGGGTTTTCATGGAAGCTCAATGAATCAAAAGGGCAATCCCTATCCCCTAAAAAAAGCTAATGTGATCTTAGGCTGTGTTAGGTAAGGTATAATTTGTAGGAATAAAGGAACAATAGTCCTATAGTCCCTGATCCTAGTCAAACAAGTTCTGGACTAGTCCCTTCATTTCCCCATTAGGGAAGATCATGATGAGATGAATGTTTAGCAAACTCTATGCCACATAAAATCAATCGAAGGAATGGATATTTAGTCTAGTGAAGAGTTAGATATGATATTGTAGAAGTCTTCAAGGACTTGAAAGACTACTGTCACAAGATTTGTGATATCACTGGAATAGGGAATTTCTAGATGAGGAATCTCTTTTCCAATACAGATTGGCACCTTCTTGACAATGCCTAGTTTTAGAAAATTGCCTTTCCTGATGTCACACAGTCAGTATGAGGCAGAGGCAGGAATTGAATTTGGGTCTTCCTTACTTCATGGCCAACTTTTCATCTACTATGTCATATTATGTAGAAAATGTGTTATAATCATTCTGTTGGGTCCCAGAAGGGCAGTTCCAAAGGAGAAAATTGGTGCTAGGATGAACTTACAAAGAATTAAAGCTACTCAAAAGTAGGTAGTGAAGGGAATCTTCATTGCAGCTATTCAAGGAAAGGCTTGTTGGCTTACTTGTGGTCATAGAGTTTCTTTGGGGGCTTGTGTTGGACTTGAGGGCTGCTGAGGCCCTTTCTCACTCTGAAATTCTGTGATTTTCTGATCAATCAATTTTTCTGATCAAACCACATTTAGAAAAAGGTCCAGAGATAACTTTGGATAAAGGCAAACTGTGGGTTGGCAATGTAATCCTGTTTACAAAGTGGGCACTAGACTGGGATCCACCAAGACAGTTTAGAATACGGTCACTTTCCTATCATAAGATTATTTTGTTTTACACAACTGATGAATTCCCAAAAGGTTATAAGGAAATTCAATGATTTTTTAAAGTCTATTTATATTTTGAATGGACTAGGGTACCAGCTAAATAATGTAAAAGTAAAGGGTCTAGAACAGTGTTGCCCAGAGAAGATTGAGGGGGATACAGTGAATTTCAAGCATATGAAATCAGAGGATGAAAACTACTTCCAAGAATAGAATAAGAGATGAGAAAGTGGTCTTAATTAAGCTCTAGCCTGTGGGATTTAGATTAAATAAAATGAAGAACTTCCTCAGAGGAAAGTAAAGGGTGGTAATGGATTGAGGTATTTCTTAATCTGAAAGATTATCACCTCCTAGAACGGTTTTAGTCTGGTTCTGTCAAGCAGGCACAGAGATAGATAAATCCTCCTCTACTAGCCCTGATTCTAATATATAGGCAGTGAGAGTCAAGTGATTTGCCCAGGGTCACATAGCTAGGAAGCATTTGAGTGCAGATTTGAATTCAGGATCTCAATCCACTGAATCACCTAGTTCCCCCCTCTGATATATTTTTAAGGAAAAAAAGCAAAGGAAAACAAAACAAAAATCCTTGATAATTACCATCTTCTTCTCTCTTGAAAAACACCTAGAGTTCAGGATTTTGTGGTTTCCAATGCCTCCAAACCATGTTTCCTTAAACTTCCTTTTCTGCCTCTAGTCATGGTTACATCAGTAATTTTTCCAGAGTAAACATACTAAACCACAAAAGCCAGTAACTGCAAAGAATAGCTTATTTGAAAACTGTCTGCTCTAAGGCACTGACACTTCAACTAATTGGACTTAAGAAATACCTCAACTCACCACCACCCCTTGCTGACATGTAGATAATTATTCTTTATATCTAAAGTATATCTCTGGAACTAAAGTGCAGGCCAATTACTGTTTTATTCTTTGATCAACCAAGCAAGCATTAAAAAATTTCCTACTATGTGCTGGGAACTGGGGCACAAAAGTGAAGCAATTCCTGCCCTCACGGAGCTTATGTTCTACTCACCCAAACCTATATCACCACAAGCCAATCTTTTTACTACTTTCCAAAGAAAAGTTAGCTGGGAATGGAAAGATGATTCCACAAATAATCTTTTCCTTCCCACAGGACTTCAAAAAGGGAAGATTATCAACATGACCCAAGAGGAGCAAGTTCAGGAAAGGATGACTCAGAACTCACTGCTGGTCTTTGTGTAGAGCCGAAGGAGATCAGTAAGGAAGCTCTTCTTCACCACAGCTGTGCTACTCAGGTTTTCCTTGTCTAAGATCTTCAAAAAGGCATCCAGTTCTGTAAGCAGCTGTTCTAGAGCTAAAAGAAGAAAAAAATGGAGGAAAAGCCATTATAATAATAGTGTAAAAGAAAGGCAGTGTGGGATGATAAGCCAACAAGATGTACTGAAAGGAGTAAACTGAGCCAGGACACCAAGTTCTAGTCCTGACACTATCACTCTGTGATTTTGGGGTATCTTTGTGTCTCAAGTTTCCTGATAATAATAATTTGTCTGAGATAGGATTTGTACTTGGGTCTCTTTGATTCCAAGTCTGGTTCTCTAGCTACAGATATTACCTACCTGTAAATTAAGGGGATCCAATTATATAGTCCATTCCCAACTCTTAATATTCTCTGATTATAAGTTTGGGTCCAATTTGGTAATACAAAGGAGAAAAGATGGCAAGAGAGTTCCTCAACCTATTCACCTTTGGATCACAACAACCCCAGGGACCCTCTTCTAAGAAGCAAAGATTTTCTAGTTTAGTCCTGACCACTAGGTGGCATATAATTAATAGGAAAGTCAATGAAAGTAAAGTTCACCTAACAGGTTTTTTGTGAAGTTGTGGCATCAGAACTCAGAAATCCTGAAATGTTAGAATTGGAAGCATCCTTAGCAACTGCCTAGGGCAAACCACTGCCCCCAAATAGCAAATGACTGCCCCCAAATACACATTACAGAAAAGGAAATGGGGCTCTGTAGGAGACATGGTACTTAATGTGATTTCTTTTCTTCCTAATTTATACCACTAAATACTAAAACATGTAATTTCAAGTCCTCCTTCCCCAGAGAGTCTGACTGAATCTATCCTGACACCTATTTGGATGAAACATTCTTATCCCCAAAGTAAAACACAACCATTTTTCCATCACCTGGAAGACTTGCTTGTCCACTACTTCATTCATTATGTCAGAGACAGACCAAACCAGGCTTCTCTGAATTTAATGAGCAAGAATTAAATTTTACAGCAGCTCCTACTAGATACCAGGGAGAAAATGGCACTTTTGTGGAAGGATAGTCAATGAAGTCTCGGGAATTTTTGGCTTCTGTGAGCATCTTTTACAAGTAATTTGGGCATTTTTACAAGTAATCACCAAAGGTAAAACGGTTCTAGTATAGAGATAACACTGTTATATCAGGGTATGATATACCAACATACTGAGGATAAACCATGAGTATACCAGGCATGAGTATGTTACTAATTATGTTCATGTCTGAAAAAATATTTTATATGTACAGAATGTCCCCAAAATCTTAGCTTAGAACTGCATTAAGACTTTTGGGGATCAAAGAATACTAACTTTTCTACTATTCCCATTGCCTTGACCATTTTAGTTGTTATTAAAGTTTAATAGCTGTTGAACTATTAAAGCTTAAAACTGCACTAACACCTCTGTTATGTCTTGTATATTGTTTAACAAATGTTTAATGTCATGCACTTGTTAAATAATCTGATCCTCTCAACCTTGGGAGAAAGGCAAATCAAGTATCAGAAAAGTGAAATTAATGAATAAAATGTTTAATAAGCACTTACTATGGGAAAACCACTCTGCTAAGCAGGGGGATACAGTTAGAAAAGAATGATTATCCCTGCTCTTAAAGAATTCACATTCTAATGGAGGAGTCAACACATACAGAAGGACTTTACTATAAGCCAGATGGGAAAGTCCCATGTTCCTTTAGGATACAGTTCCAAAGCAAATAATAGTTCTTCTTTAATGTCATCTCTCCTGATAAAACGACTGATGTAGGACTGCTTGACAGAGCTAAAGACTTTGGGGCAAGGACTTTTTTAGGGAGTCTTATGGTAGCTGTGACTATAGCCCCTATAAGAGCAGGGGCTACATATCCTAAAGGGCTGCCTGCCAGAGTGATGACTATGGGCACTGGGCTGGCAATGCCTTGCCCAAAGTCCTACTGGCTAATAAGTATCAGGAGGTCTTCTGGTTCCAAGGCCAATCAATACTCTTTTTCTACTAGGCTGAGAGTAAGGGAATGTATGAGTGCACAGAAATTTGGGCAAAGACTAAAAAAAATCAAACCAAAACAATATAAAGCTTTGATTAAAAAAAATCCTAATTACACTTATAGGATTCTAGTTTCCAACTATTAGTGGAACTAATGGAAAAAGTATGGAACTGTGGAAAGAGCATTGAATTTGGAATCAGATGACTCGGGTTCAAAACCCATCTCTGTCACTAACTACTTTGTGACATTGGACAAGTTATTTAATTTCATTAGGCCTGAAGTTTCTTCATATAAAAAAAAATAGATTAGATTCAGATGGCCTCTAAGATCTTTTCCAGCTCATAATCTACAATTTCATGATGTTAATTAATACTGAAGAAAAAGATCATGAAGTCACTTGGACTACTTCAATGAAAAAGTTATTTACAATAGCCCATAGCTACATGGCAATAGTGGGTAGAGAGTCAGTTTTGGAGTAATAAAGATCTGGATTTGAATTCTACCTCTGACAGATACTGGCTGTGTGATCTTGAGTAAATCATTTAACTTCTCAATGTCCTAGGCAAATCTCTCAAACTCTTTTTGACAGATGAGTTGCTTATCGATAATTAGCAGGCAGAGTTTCCACATAAGAAGTTTCCCTCCTCCTACCCCCTTCCCTCATGAAATCATAAATCGAAAACAAAAAACAAATCCAAAATTATGCCAATCCCACTCATAGAATGTCATTTTATTAAAAGAAAGATATGATGGAACTATAGTGGTTTCAGGGAAAGGCAATTAAATGAACAAGGCAGTGTAGATAGCAAAAAATAACATTATTAAGTATGAAAAGATGATAAATAAAAGCCCAGCAGTTCCTTCTACAGCTTTTGGGCAGCTAGGTGATGAAGTGGACAAAGCACTGACCCTAGAATCAGATAGATCTGAGTTCAAATCTGTCCTTTGATCCTTATTAGCTATATCCCTGAACAAGTCATTTAACCTTGTTTGCCTCCATTTCCTCATCTTTAATATGAATTGGAAAAGGAAATGGCAAATCATTCTTGTGTCTTTTTTAAAAAAATGGAGTCAGAAAGAACACAACTGAACAGCAACAGCAAACAGTCTAAATCAATTTTAAAAATCATGAAATATGTGTGCATGGGGACTTTAAAATAATTTTTTGGACATGAAATCAAGAGAACATTTTTTTGAAGCTGGAATAAAGGGGATGGAACACCATCTTTTGGGAGGGAACATGGAATACATGGAAAAGAATAAAAGGAGAAAAAGTAAGTGGTGCCAGATTAACAAAGGCCTTAATTACTAAGCAGTTGAGTATGAACTTTGCTTGGCAGATAAGAGGAAGTGATGTGCCCCAAGACCCAATGTGCCCCAAGACCCAATGTGCCCCAAGACCCAGCTCAGGTGTTACAATTGCCATACAGTCAGTTTTCCCTCATTGCCTCTCTTTTGTCCTTCTTAGGTGAAAGTGACCTCCTTTCTCTCTTCCATTTTCTTTAGAATACTAGATATTCTACACTTCTTGACCCTTATCACATCCTATCCCCTGTACATGTCATAGCCTCTCCTCCCCACTTATTTTTTGCAAGCTCAGTGAGGGGGAGAGCCATGTAATTTTTCATCTTGATAACCCCATTGCCTAACACAAGATTTCTCTGGTAGAGTGAATGCTTAATAACAGTTTGCTGAATTGCAGTCTATTATAGTAAGGAATACACTGTATTTCATTTTAAATAATTACTCCCCAGGTCCCTTTCACAAGGATAGGAAAATGAGAGATAAATTGTCAGCTATTGCCCAGGTATACCAAGGAAAGGTAAAGCATAAGTGTATGATTCTTTTGGCAAGATGTATAAAGCAGGCTCCATTTAGAATCACGAAGAAATCAATAAGACTTTTTAATCTGTTTTTTGCCAAGAAATGAATGGAAGTAAAAATGCCAAGTCATCCCAGTTACCAACACCAAAGCCAAACACTTCCCAGAGTTTGGAATGGGGTGAGCTTTAGGAGGTCCAGAATTCAAATGTGAACCTTCTACTGATGAGGTCATTATCAGTAAACAATTCTAAAGTTAATTTGTGAAGAAGACTTGTGCAGAACTACTCTCCACTGCCCTTCCCCTAACTCCTTGCTCCAAGATAAGACATTTCATTCTCTTCCAAACTCATCAAACCTCAGAGTTGAGTAAGACCTTAAAGATCATTTAATCTGGTACTTTTCAACTTTTCTCAGGCCCTATATATACTTACTGGTCTTCAAAAAATTTTCCTATTTTCCATATTTAATATGAAAGGAAATTAAAGTCTAAAGCTCATAAAGCATATATATATATATGCAAAATAGATTAAATAATTTCAATAAGATAGCAGCATTACTAGTAAATATTCCCCATTTTCCCTTCATGAGCCTCTCACACTTCCTGGGATCAAGAACCTCTTGGGTTCCCAATCATGGACTTTATATAATACAATAATACTCTTATAGGAAACTGAGGTTCCATTGGCTTGGTCATTCAGGCTCTTTCTTTGATTATATGTTCTGTATTTCTTAATTTGCTATAGTAAATGACTCTCTGGCTCTGAATTTGCAACTTCTTTGGTAAAAGAAAACAGCTTAGGATAGAATATGATAATTCAATGCCTCTTTCCTATCCATGTCTCTCATCCATCTCTACCTGTTTTTCTTGCTCCCTTTGCCTATAGCTTAGTCCTGCTAGTGACATACATAAATAACTTTTCTGTCCTCTATTGGTGAATTTCTACACATATTTATTGAGTACCTACAGAGAGACTGCTAAACCCTGTTGTCAAGAAGGAAAAAGACCTTTAAATGTCCTTTTAACTACCACATCTCAATGGCCAGCCTGGATCTGTATCCAGTAAGCGCTAATGTACAGTATTCTTGGTGAAGAAACTCCTCATATCCGCAGATGTGAAGTTTTGCCACTCATAGGACTAGAGCATTGCTTGAGAAGGCTTTGAGGTTAAGTGCCTTGCCCAGGAACACAGAACCAGCGTGTGTCAGAGGTGAGAACTGAACTAAGGTCTCTCTGGCTCCAAGGCTGGTTCTTTCTATCCACTATACTCAGATGGTTCTCAGGCAGTGTTTTACAGCTACAAAACCAGAGCATTAGGGTTCCTTTCAAGACTGTCTCCTCATGCATTTCATTAAAGAGAGAAACCATCATCCTTTCTTGACCCAAAAGGAATGCCTACATGGCCTGTTTCTATTCAGATGTCTCTTTGATCTTAGTGGGATAGTTTGCTTCTGAACTTGATACCTGCAAAAATAAACTCTCCCTGAAATGAATATCTTCATTCATTCCAGTTGGGTGGGAGGGTTGCGGGGAGGGAACTCAGGGACGTGGGAACAGAGGAGGGGAAGAGGAATTTGTATGTTTCAATAAGAAAGCAGTGATAAAGGGAGAAAATGTGAACAACAACAAATTTGGATTCAGGATGCTTATGAGAAGAACCTAAGTGGTCTTCAGTAGGAATATGAAAGGAAAAATGACACCCTGGAAAGGCTGAATAAAATACAGAGAAATATCAGCTGTTTGCTGGTTCTCTCTCTCAAACATAAAGGACTAAATTCTATCTCTGAGCTGTGCTATCAGACTTCAGAGAATGTACTTCTGTCAGTTCAAACTAAGGAAAGAATCTCCTTCAAAGAGGTCCAAAGTGAACTGTGAAAATAAAGTTTGTTCCCAAAATGGGCGGCAGGATTAATGATGACCCTCATTATCTCAAGAGCAGAACAGATATTATGGGGGCCAAATGCAAAGCAAAGGGAAAAAAAAACCTCGGTAACCGGGGACAGAGAAAGGAATGCTGTGCCAGTAACTGTCTCATCTCTGTTCTTCAGTGTCAGGGGAGCACTGCCATTAGTGCCATTTAAAAATTATTTCAAAGTATCTAGCATCTATTAATATTTTTTCAAGCTCCATAACTGATCAAGCCATAACTGCTAGAGAGCATCAAGTCAACATCATCCCAAGAAGTAAAATGGTCTTGTTCAGACAAAATCAGAGACTAAACCTGAACCCAAATTTCAAAGGCATTTTTATATCAATCTTAGTGAATTTTAAACTGCTTTTGTTTTGTGATGCTGCTCAGAAAGTGTCATGTTATGTAATAGGCACTTACTTAGCACCTGGCACATTGTAAACACTTAATAAATGCTTACTGAATATGCATGTATATACACATATATATGACCAAGGCACTTAATAAATGTTTACTGAATATATATATATATATATATATTATATATAGTTACTGTATACTTAGCACGGAGAAGAATTCAAGAAAAGCATGAGAGGTTTACTTTCTTGAGACGTTATCAATCTTGGTGAGAAGACCAACACATATGAAACAAAACTGGATGAAACAATAATGTTTATAAGCCAGGCTGAGGGGTTAGAGTAGAGTGGGAAGAGCCTGGAGTCAGAAGACCTGGGCCTTATTCCACAATTTCAAAATTTACTTAAACCTACAAGTGGTAGAATTTGAATCCTCGTCCTGTTTCCAAATGTAGTGTACAACACCCATTTCCTAAAATGGTTTTTTCACAACTATGGAAAGGTGAGCAGGATTCAATATCATATCTGATCCCCCTTTTTATATATGAACAAACTAAGATACAGAGAGAATAATTAGACTTATTTATAGTCATACATCTACAAGCTGGGATCTCCAGACTGATCTTTAAGGCCCCTTCTACCTCTAACATTCTATAGTACCAGCTTCTGTCACTTCCTGTGCGATACCTTAGACAAGTCATTTATACTCTTGGGATCTCGGTTTCCTCATTTATACAAGGAGGTCCCCTCTAGGTTCCCTTTGAAGTCCTTTTAGATTGAGGTCTGTAATCCAAGCTTCTAAGACTGATGGAATGAAACTAAATTAAAAATAAATAAATAAATTGAAGGAAAAAAACTTCCTTGATTTCAATTCAACTAGACTGGGTACCCTAATGGGAAAGTGTATCTCTCCTGAAGTCAGATTATAGCCAAGAGGAGAGTCAGAGTCTACCAAATCCTCTCACAGTTTTAAAGTTTTCCTATTCCTTCTCACACACATTGTGTTTTTATACAAACAAAAACTGAAACAGTGTCTTTTCCCCTTGAATTGACCAGCACATTCCTGAGACTGTAACTTCCTAAAAGCTGCCTTTTCCAGTAACCCTACCTAATTAATTCCTGCAAAACAACCAGCAGCTCATGTGATTCTAAGCACAGAAGCCAGCAACTCAGAGGCAGCAAGGAGGGCCTTTTCTTTTCTTGGGTTGGAACTCAGACACTTGATGACATATGAGAAGCTCTACACACGACCTCTTGGCAATGGAGCCTGATGGTCTCCACAAAAGAGAAGGGAAACCTTCCAAGGACACATCTGTAGTCTGGTCACTGCACGGATGATGGTGTGAGACTCAAACAGCTGATTAGGCACATTCCCATGATTTAGGGGCAAATAGGAGGAAATTAGGACAGTGTTGAGTCTACAGAAAACCAACTCTTCCTCACTGGGTTTCCTGAAGTTCTGATTTACCAATTCAAGGGAGAGCTGAGGTCAGCCTCAGAACTCACTTCCTAAAGGCACTAACTAATGACACCTGCTAAGAATTAGAAGCGTCTTCTGTACTTTTCTTCCCTTTTAGCTTTGCCCTTGACTGAACATCAAGGAACTAATACTTTTCTGACAGCAGGCAACTCTAAGTTTTGCCCTGTTCATGCCTCCCTACTTTGAAATGCTTGTTTCTCACATGAAACATGGAAAAGGCTAATCAGTACAGACACAAATTACTCTCTTCTCATTATCTCCTTCCTCTTTCCTCTTCTCCTTCCTTTTAAAAAAAACCAACAAAACACAACCTCCTTCCATTTTAGAAATAATACCAAGTATTGGTTCCAAGGCAGAAGAGTGGTAAAGGCTAGGCAATCAGGGTTAAGTGACTTGCCCAAGGTCACACACCTAAGAAATGTCTAAGGTGACATTCAAACCCAAGACTTCTCTCCTATTTCCAGACTCTCTATCCACCTAGGAGCTATATTTCTTAACAAGCATAATAACTTCTGTACATCACTTTTAAATTTTTTTTTATTTTTTTTAAACCCTTGTACTTCAGTGTATTGTCTCATAGGTGGAAGATTGGTAAGGGTGGGCAATGGGGGTCAAGTGACTTGCCCAGGGTCACACAGCTGGGAAGTGGCTGAGGCCGGGTTTGAACCTAGGACCTCCTGTCAGTGCCATTCTTCTATAAAGTAGTCAAATTCTAATTTGCAATATTTAAATTTTTAATTAGGTAAATTATGGCAATTGGTTCTAACCTAGTACAAATATGCAATCCCAAATCAGAGAATGTGACTACTTAAGGGAATTCATTATTTGCATTCATTTGGACTGCAACAATCTTTGAAAACCCAATGTAAACTCTATGACATGATTAAGCAATAAAATAAAGATGTCCATAGACTGTCCCTTAAGAGAGGAACTACTGGATTCACTCAGTTATCAGGGAAAAGTATTCTTTAAAATAAGTAGATCAAAACTAGGAAAGTCTTCTTCCTTTTTCACCTAACCAATCCCTACCCATTATGGAGCTCCCAAAGGCTGTAAGACTCAATTTCCTCCTTTGCAAAATTGGGATACTTACAGTAACTAAATTACAGGACTATGGCAGGGAAGTAATTTAGAAACATTAAAATGCTTCTGGAATTTTGGTAGGTTGTTACCCTTCCTTCAAGGATTAGCTCCAATCCCATCTCTGTGAACTTTTTTCCGACTACCCCTACCCAAAATAATTTCTCCCTCCTCAAAATTCTTACAGCACTTGTCTGTTCTTTTCATTTGGTACTTATTATATACTATATCATTTATATTTGTATTATTTATTAATGCTTAGTGTATGTGCATATTCTCTCTCCAAGTAAACTGTAAGCTTCTTGGAGACAATATCCAACTTATTCTTTTTTATCTACTTAGTGCTTAATACATAGTAATGTGCTCAATTTTTTTAATGATGGCTCTTATCAGTCTCTGGGAAAAAAATAAATGATAAAGCCTCAGAAATGACAGTCATCAAGAGGAAGGCTGGAAATCCTTCAAACCCCTGTGGCCCCTTCTTTCTCCATCTAGGCTAGAGCAAGTTCAAAATGGTGAGCCTTTCCTTAGCAGAACATTGTCTGTACCATTGAACGACTGTAGGGAGGTCTTTCACATTTCCTTTCTCCCCCACATTTTTGCTTTTTCATTGCTTTTCCTCGTCTTCCAGTGGAAGGCTTGGGGTAATAATTATGTTGTTCATTCTTGAAACTGAAGGCCCTTGTGAGTACTTTCCATCACTGTTCTGTTAAAGTTCAGAGTTCTCTGGTCAGGGCTGACAGCTCGTCAATAAGATTCTTGTTTAAAACTTCCAAGGCCCACGCAAATCTGGTTCAATTCAAGTGTTCAATTCATTGGCTGTGACCATTAAGAAGCTTTGTCTCTTCAGCTGGCCTCCTCCCCCAGGTTTTCTCATCTTGAGGTAATCTTGCTTTTTGGTCACTGGGTTCACACTCTTAAACGTTTTCTCATCACACCAAAAAAAGTTATTCTTCAACTGTTTCCCTGCTGTTTTACACACATATTTGTATTTATTCAGCTGCATTTGCTTGAGGCCCATAATAGAGCATGATTTTCACCCCAATATTAAAATAGGCAGACGTGTACATTTTTTATACTCACTTTTTGCCTCTCCTTCTTTTCTCTTCCCTTCTCATTTCCTCTCATCTACCATTTCTTTCTTTCTCTCTCTATCTCTCTCTTTCTTTCTTTCTCTTTCTCTCCCCCGTCTCTTTCTCTCTCTCTGTCTCAGTCTTCCCTTTCTTCCCTGTCTCCCCATTCTCCATCACACTCACACACATACTTCCATCCTGGTCCGAGTAGCTTCACCGTTCCTTACACAACCTGGTGGCACTCCCCTCCCAAGCCTTGCCATATGAATGCCAAATGTAATACACATTCTCAAATGGCAAAGCCCATTGGAAATCAGAAGTCCTGAGCTCAAAGATATGACAGACTTTGCCTGAGATTCTCAATGTGCACCATAATAAAACACCTTAATTTTTTAGATTTATATTTTATATATTTATAGATTTTAGAGATGAGGAAACTAAAGCCAAGGAGGATTGAGGGCCGTGTACAAGGTCACCCCCATTGTACAAGGCACTTTGCTAGGTGCTCTCTTATGGGACTTATTATGCATCACATTCTGCCCTCTCTGGTGGTTATTGGCACACAGCTTCTCTCACCCTACCAGACAGGGCCAGCTATTTGGAGCTGCAGGAGCACTGAGTTTGGAGCCAGGAGACCTGGACTCGAATGCTGGCTATGCTACTTATTATCAGTGTGATTTGGGTTGTCCATTGCCTTTCTGAGCTTCGGTATTCTCATCTATAGGATCAGGAAGTTGGACTAGCTATGGTACTATTTCGTGCTAAATCCTGTGACCTAATGAGGTAGACTACGAGCAGCATGAGGGCAGTGATCTTTGTTTTGTTTGTATTGTCTATTAAACAAATAAAAAGAAAGAGCATTAAGCAAAACCCAGGTCTCCCTACAAGTCACCCGGCACACTGTATTGGAGAATCCAAGTACTATAATTCTGGATCCTTGAAAAAGGTTTGTTTTCAGAAAGCTGACATACTCCATCAAAGAGGTGGCCACCTGGCAAACGCTTCCTTGTCCAAAGGAGTGAAATACTTTCCAAGTGAAAAAATAATTCTCAACCCCTTGGGATTAAGGGAGCTTCTGTGTAGGCTCCAGCACATTCTATATTATCTCTATCAGGTCTCTTATTCTTCAAACTCATCTCTAGTTTTGGTATTGTTAGATACTCTGCTTTAAGTAAACCTAATATATAAAAATCCAAGTTCACACAAGCTCAGAAATAATAAATTTTAGTTTTTCCAAAAGATTCTTCATTTCACAAAGCTATTCACAAACCATTCCTTTAAAAAGCCAATTTCCAGGACAACTAGGTAGCACAGTGTATGGAGATCAGACTTGGTGTTGGGAGGCTCTAGGTTCAAATCTGATCTCACATACTTCCTGGCTATATGACCCTGGGCAAGCCACTTAACTCTAATTGCCTAGCCCTTCTGCCTTAGAACTGATACTAAAATAGAAGTAAGGGCTTAATTTTTTTAATTCAATTTCCATAATTTCCAATAACATGGCTCATTGTAACAAGGGACTGACCAATGAGAGTCTGGTCTTATGCAGCATACTCTGATGCAATCCCTTAAAGAAGTCTTTGGAATTCTTTGGAATACCCAGGTATTCTATGACTGTTTCCTGCCTCTGTACCACATGGTTAAGAAAAAAGCCTCTTTGGCTGCTAATCTGCAACTGGGAATGCAAAAGACTGACATGGACAAATCTCTCTTTCTATCTCTTTCCCGATGATGGCAATAAGTGATCCCTGTAAGGCTTTGGGTGGGAAGAGAAGTATGAGAGGTGTTGGCAGTGGCCTCCTCTTGCCAGCTGCCTATCTTGCTACTCAGGCCTATACATGGCTATGAACAAGGGACCACTATTTGCCTCTTTGTATTTGTTTTTTTTTTTCCTGTTCTTAGGTGAAATATTGGAAAAAGCAATGGATGAGGCTGTGACTCTACAAGCTTCAAAAGGTTAGCAAAAAGCCTCAAATACTTCCCAGCTGTGTGACCGTGGGCAAGTCACTTGACCCCCATTGCCCACCCTTACCACTCTTCCACCTAGGAGCCAATACATAGAAGTTAAGGGTTTAAAAAAAAAGGTTAGCAAAAAAAATTTAATTAATTAAAAAATAATAATTAAAAAAAGTCAGGAGAATGAGTTTCCTGACAACTGTACCAGGTGAAATACCTAAAAGGCCCAGAAATGCAATTGGCTTGACCCTCCCTATGAGTGAATTGATTGGAGACACCATGTTCTGCTTCACAAGGGGCTGACTTGTTCCTTTGGCAATATTGCATTTGGAAGTGAACATGATGAAGTTAATTCCTTTGTAGCCACCATTTAAGTTTGAACTCACTCTCTCTAGAGATTGAAGTGGTGGGAGGGGGAAGTATGTGCCCCAAATTTGGGGGTGAGGTGAATATTCTCGTGCTTCTCTTCTTGCCATATCTTCTCCATAACTATCTTTTTTTAAAAAGCTAATTGATATTAACTGGGTAAATGATATTGGGGCATTAATCATTAGATTAATCAATGATATGAGTTACTAACTGTAACTGGTTCCTGATATTGAGGAGAACATATAAGAATTGGGGCCAAGAATAGCAGAATGACATTTCAATCCCTCAAGAGTACTGTTCTCCAGAACACTGAAGGGAAGATGTAGTTAGTCTTGCTCTGGATAAAACTGATTCATCAGTGCGAGTGCGAGTTAAGAACAAGGTTAATTTTATATATAGATAACTTTTTAAGAATGTATTAAATAAGCTTGACCAATGAATATATACATATATACATATATATATGCATATATATATATATATACCCATGTGTATATGTATATAAATATAAAGCCCTATTGTTAGTGGCCCAATCCCAAATTACCATGGATTTAACTACTTTGTATTTATTCTCTTCATAGTTATTCTACATACATGTGTGTATATACATATGTGTATACTTGCACTTGCCCTAGTTTACTAGACTGTCACTTCATAAAGTCCCTCCCTCCCTTTCTCCCTCCCTTCCTTCCTTCCTTTGATACTCTGCTGAGGCACCACCTTCTATATGAATTCTTTCCTGATTTCTCCTATTGTTAGTGGCCCAATCCCAAATTACCATGGATTTAACTATTTTGTATTTATTCTGTTCATATTTATTCTGCATACGTGTGTCTATACACATATGTGTGTACACATATCCTTCTTGTTTTCCCCATTAGAATGTAAGATCCTTGCAGTAGGGATTGTTTCATCACCTCTCTGCACATAAAGAACTGAATGAATGCTCACTCATTGGCTGACTAAATATTTCTCTGTTCAGTGCTAAACTTGTAAAGAGCAGAGGAACATCTTCTGTAGGCATGGATATCTCTAGATTCATTTCTGTGTTCTGTATCAGTCCACCATATTCCATGGTCCCCTGCCAAGACTATGGAGAATATCAACCTACTACAGGGATAATTCAAAGCATATTTGGTAGGAGGATGTAGCAACTGAATTCTCAAGAGGCAGTATTTTTAAGTTAGTTTATTAATCAAGAAAATCTAAACTAGCCATTTGATGCCCTTCGTAATCCAAATACATATCAAGGAGTATGAGCAAGGCAAAAGAGAAAGAGTTCCTGTGGGGCAGACCCATATATAAATAACTCTTGTGACCTCATTACTCTTTCCATCCCCTGAATATCACAAGACGTTTTTGATTGTTTAATAGACCCTGAGGAAGTGGGCTCAGAGACTTTGACTTCTCCCTCATTACTTCATCACAGGAAGAGGAATGTCCTTGTTGAGACCTTGAAGATTTGCCAACACACTTTCTTAATCAGGGTTCACCATACTGCCCAACATGGTGGCTGAAGGTTGTTGATGGAATCTTTCAAGAGAGTCAAGTGGCTGCTCAACTCTATCCCTAATTGTGTTATCCTTCCAAGATCCAAGCAAAAGAAAGGAGATCCCAATCAAGCCTCATGACATGGGAGAGAAGCTATAGCCTTAGCTTAAAAGTAGATTTTTCAGGGGGAGCTAAAGAGAAAATTATTTCACAAAAAATGTACTACTAATTAAATACTAATCTTCCACAAGAACATGTAAAGGAAGAGTAGAGGGTGGGCAGGTGGAAATAAAACAATAGTTTGTAGGGATCAGTTTCTGGCATTTGTTTCATGCCTTAAAAAGCTCCTTACACTGTCTTGTTAAAGTGGAAATTTCAGAACTAAAAACTCACAGATACATGGGTCATCTAATCAATCACCCTCAATTTTCAGGTGAGGAAATTGAGGCTTAGGGAATTTTTGCAATTTGTCAAAAGTAACATGGCTTATAAGTGGCAAGGCTAGGATTTGAACTTAGGTCCACAGATTTTGAGTTCAGTTTCCCACCCCCACCCCCCGCTTTTTTAAACCATTCTATGATAGCTTCCTATCACCCTATCTCACCAGACATTCAGACATTCCACTATCACAGAATACTTAGATCTCAGAGTGGAAGGGCAATGGGATAGAAGGGCACTGAAAACAGACGTGCCTTGCAAGGAACGAGCATTGCTGCAGCCTCACCCAGACAAAGGCTTTCTTCGGGTCCTGGAAGGGGCTTTGTTTGCCCACAACAGCATTAGAAAATTCTTTAAATGGAATCCCTCAGAAGAGTAGCTTCATTCATAGTCAGATGAGGCCCACTATTCTTGTGGGAGGTGCAAAGGTCTAGCCTGGTTGCTCTTTACATGGCAAATCACACAAGTGACACAAACAACTTCAGTCTTAACACAAGAGGATGCTGGGGTCACTAGAGTTCATATTTCCAGCTTCAGAAATACTGTAACTGGCCAACATGACTTCAGTAACAGGATAGATAGGATGCCTGGTTCTTGTTAATTTAGTTTTCAGACTTAAGAATTTGAGAACCTCATGAAGAAATGAGAGAAACAAAAGGACCAGGTAAAGAGCTATCAGGTGCCATCATAACTATTTCCACATGCCCTCTTTCTACCCAAAGGAATGACAATACCACAGAAACAGAAGTGTAGAAGGGACAAGTTATTGAGTCTAGTTCCCAGGCAGTTTCTCAGGCAGACATCCAAGAAAGAGACAATTATCTTTTCATATACAGTTCAGTGATAATAGCTTTTTGGCTCCTGTTGCCAAGAAATTCTCTCTTATATCAAACCTAAATTTCTCCTGCCCTTTGGACTCCTCCATAGTTACTCAAATCTTCTTGCAAATTGGATATAGAGAACTTTTCATATATTTGATGAGGATTGTTTAAAAAATCAAATTCTAATTCTCACTACCTTCAAAATCCAAAAGGTGATGGGAAAAGTTCCTATTTGTTTTTAAAGGTCCATGAACCTTACTAGAGAATAACTATTACAAGTTAGAAAGTTAATAGTAGCAACTAGAATATAATTCCTCAGAGACTCGCTGAGGTACTATTTTTATTGAGAGATGTAGAAAAATGTGTCTTCTTGCTCCAAAAAACAGTTTTGGAGGAAACAGAGTAGAAATTTACTGAGGTAGCAGAGGAGCTTCTCCCTCTACTACCATATGGCCTCAAGGTTTTAAAATACATAGAAATAAACCAGGTTTATGATTTGAGAAGCAGTCAGTCACAGTCACCAGACTGCAATTTCTAAGGTAAGAGTTATTCCTTTTGAGTACCAGTACTTTTCTCTATCAAGAACCCCTATGAAATATGAAATGTTGAAAGTCATTAATAATCTGAAGAATGAAAATGAAAACAACTCTAGAGTATCACTTTATGCTCACGGAACTGGCAAAGATGGTAAAGATGGAGAAATTCAGTGTTGGCAGGGCTGTCATAAAATAAGCATACTAATTTGGTGCTGGTAGAGGTTAGATTGGCTCAACCATTCTGGAAAGCAACATAGAATTAAACATCAAAAGGCATAATGTTCATATCCTCTTTGATTCAGAGATTCCCATGACTATGCTCCAAATAAACCTTCCAATGTTAGAGATCTCATTATCAGGCAAAATGAGATTTCCAATGATAGACAACTCATTTTCTAGCAATATAGTTTACCATATTTTTAAACCGAGCTACTTATAGAAAGCTCTCCCCTTTATTCTAAAGTACAAAACTGATTCCCTGTAGCTCTCATACATTGATTCTAATTCTATCCTCCAGAGCCCAAAACAAATCTAATCCCCATTCCATATGAATGGAATTATTAAATTAAGTAGGAAAAAGTAGTAGGGCCTTGAAGGAATTGATAAAGACACAGAGATCAGCTATGGAGTAACAAAAGTGACAAATTGAGTCCGGGACACTTAAGCTAGAATCAGGCCTCAGATGCCTCCTAATGGTCACTGGGCAATTCACTTAACTTGCCTCATTGTATTCATCAGTTAAATGGGGATGATAATAGCACCTTTCTTCCAGAGTTGTTTTTACAATCTAATCAGATAATATATGTAAAGCATTTTGCAAACTCTAAAGTGCTATATATTAAATGCTAGCTTCTATTTTGTTGTGGACTGAGTATGGATTAAAAATTAAATGCTAGGTAGAGTATTATATTGGAGAATCTTTAGAGTGGTATAGGGGGAAAAGGGATGACAAATTTAAAATGCTGATTCTAATAACAGAGCATCTGGTGTGTGTTTCAAAAGCCAAAGGGCCATACTCGATAAGCAAAGTGGTATTCTCTGACACTGGCCCTCAAAAGGTTGATCAGTGCCATGTGGCTCTTGAACTCTAATGATGATATCTTTTGACATGGCTGAATTCTCTAGAAATAGCCGAGGTTGCTGAAGGAATGAGAAAAATACAAGGTTGGAAGCTACATCAACTTAAGCTTAGGGAGCAAAACAGATGTTAAGATGTTTACACCCTTCAATCTCTTTTTTCCAAGCCATCTAGCTCAAGAGAATTGAATTGAGAGGATGACACAGCTCATTAAATGGGAGGTGGCCCGATTTTGCAGTTATGGAAACTAGAGAAAAGATGCTTATCTGAAATAATCCTTGAAATCTTGGAGAAATTTAAGAAGTAAAAACTTCCTATAGGGAAGGTGTAATGTGAAAAAAAAAAGTTTCTTATACAAACTAGCACCGCTGTCCTCGGCTAATTAAGGAAAGGGATTGATAACCCAAGGACAGGTCTTTTGCAAAATTCCCAATTTAAATTCCTTCATAGGAATATCACCAACCTAAAGTCCACTTTGGTGGGAGCTGTGTAGGAGTTGTGAAGAAAGTTGTGATAAGGAATGGATTTTTGCAGAAAATTCATCATTTAGGTGTTAAAAAAAGTCTCAAAATGTATTACCCAATAAATGAGAAACAAAAATCTCTCCCTTCAGACATAATCAGTCCTCGCTGATGGAGAAACACTCCATCCTCTTTGCTTACAGACCCAGCTCAACCACACATGACTTAACCAGGATCAAGTACTCAAGTGGAGCTAGAACCATCATGTTCAAGTTCCTATTAAAGATGGCCAACTTGTGAGGTATGGATGATCAGGCCCCTTTATGAGACAAAGGACTGAAGGAAGGAAACAAGTACTGATTGAGCATCAACCATGTACCAGGCATTATGCTAAATGCTTTATGAATATTTTTTCATTTCAACTTCACAAGAACTCTAAGAGGGGGGGACACATTATTATCCCCATCAAGAAAAAAAATTTTTTTAAACCCTTACCTTCTTCCTTAGAATCTATACTAAGAATTGGTTGGAAGGCAGAAGAATGGTAAGGGCTAGGTCATTGGGGTTAAGTAAGTAACTTACCCAGGCTCACACACCTAGGCAGTCTGATGCCAGATTTCAACCCAGGATCTCCTGTTTCCAGAGCTGGCTCTCTAACCACTAAGCAATCTAGCTATCCCTCTCCCCATTTTATAGTTGAGGAAACTGAGGCAAATAGAGGAGAAATTGTAAATTGGTAATACTTGCCTTTGTTCTGTTTCTCTTCTGAACTTTCCCTGTTCTCTTCATTTTCCCCTCTCCTTCCCCTCTTTTTATTTAGAATATTTTTCCATGAATCCATGATTCATGATTCCCCCCCCCCCATCCCCAAGCAGATCCATGGGGTTATACATGTGTTCAAAACCTATTTCCATGTTATTCATATTTACAGTAGAGCAATTCTTTAACATCAAAACCCCAATCATATCCCCTTCGAATCACAGGACCAATCATAGGTTTTTCTTTTGCTTTTCTGCTCCCACAGTTCTTTCTCTGGATGTGGATAGCAATCTTTCTCCTAAGCTCCTCTGGAATGTCCTGGGTCATTGCACTGCTGCTAGGAGAAAAGTCCATTACGTTCTAATGTGCCACAGTGCATCAGTCTCTAGGTACAATGTTCTCCTGGTTCTACTCCTTTCACTCTGCATCAATTCCTGGCAGTCATTCAAGTTCACATGGAATTCCTCCAGTTTATCATTCTTTCAGCATAAACATTCCATCACCATCAGATATCACAATTTATTAGCCATTCTCCAATTGATGGACAACCACTTCATTTTCCAATTTTTTGCCACCACAAAGAGCATGGCTATAAATATTTTTGTAGAACTATTTTTCCTTATCTCTTTGGGGCACAAACCCAACAGTGGTAGGGCTGGATCAAAGGGCAGGCATTCTTTCAAAGCCTTTTGTGTATAATTCCAAATTTCCCTCCAGAATGCTTGGACCAATTCACAATTCCACCATCAATGTATTATTAGTGTCCCAATTTTGCCACATCCCCTCCAATATTTATTACTTTCCTTTACTGTCATATTTCCCCTCTCCTTTCAATCCACCTAGGAGCTCAGTTCCTTTTTGATATTCCCAGCTTGGCTAAATCTACTCAGTATAGATACTCTTGGGACTTTTTCTTCCTCACACCAAAAAAATAACATCCTTTTATCAATGTCTGCAGCCTACTTTCTGACAGGTGGTGACAAGCTAAGCTTATCAACTAACTGAAGTCAAGGAGTTAATAGAAACAAAATAATTAAACCAAAGATATGATTTGCCTTAGACATTTTCATGACTGTAGGGAGACAAGCCTTATATGCCTCTCAGCTGACAGTCACTTACTTTGTCTCTGTGTGAGGGCTGGTCTCAGTTATCATAACTGGTTTGTTCCTACTATATTTCAGTTTTGTTTCATAAAATTATTGAATATCAGAGCTGGAAGAAATCTTAGCAAACATTAGTTCACCTCCTAACTAAATTAGAAAACTGAGATCTAGAAATGATGCAACTTGTCCAGATCACCCAGATATTTAGTGGACTAGAGCTCTATTTGTATAGATTTACTAAGGTAAGAAAGAGATATAATAGAAACGTTCTTTCCTGCTCAGCAAAACAACTATGACCTGGATAAAGGAGATTTGGTTACCAAGTGCAGCCTGTACTCTGTTTGCATGAACAAGAGCCAGTAATTCAGAGTAGGAAAAATATTCTGAATTAAATCTCTAGAGCACATTACATAAATACTCTAAAGGTATCATAAATCCTATCACAGATTTCAGGCTTAGATCACTGTTATTGTTTAATGCTTCAAATGAGATTTGTCAGAAGGAATTACAGATGCATCAGCTCAAACTCTTCCAGTGAATTTGGTTTTCTTGGAATATTTAATATGTGTGTATTTGGTTTCTTAACCACCCCTTCCCCCATCTCTCCTCAATGAAACTCACAGAACCACAGTTTTTTGTTGTTGTTGTTTTAAAAATCTTCCCCTAATTTCTTTTCCAATCTCTACATTATTATTAATGGTAGCATTATCCTTCTGGTCTTTATAACCTTGGAGTCTCTGATTCTGTGTTTCTCATTCATTACATCCAGTTTGTTGCTAAATTCTGTTGATGCTTTTCTTGGATTTGCATCTTCCTATTTCAGTAGTGATAGCCCTACTTAAGCCTCTGGAAATCAGCTCACCCAGAAGTTATTGAAAGCCTTCCAATTTGTTTTTTCTGTCTTCCATTGTCTCTCCAATCTAGCCTATCCTATTATACCACCAATGTTCATAAGCACTAATTTTGCACTTTGCTCATTGTCTTTTATCCTTTGTCCCTTAGAATGCTCGAGAACAGGACCTGAAATATGTTGCATAAGAGTAGGATGTGGAACAGCTACTGGGTAGGAAACATAATGGTAGCATTTTGGTGTGGGGTGAGGAGCAGGGGAATGACAGTTACTAACTTTGCCTAGATTCAAGAAAGAAGTATGAAGAGTAAAGACCAATGGATCAAGTGAGATAAACAACTTGCTATCTTTTGAAATTGGAATTAAATTAAATTAAGCTACCACTGTCAGAGAGCTTTGCTGCCTAGCTCTGGATCTTACACTTAGAAGGTGTTTAAACATTGGCTGGCTTGAATTAAGTGTAAAAATCTGTTCTGGGCTATGTGATCAGTCTGAATAAGACACAAAAAATGGTTTTCAATAGTGTACACTTTAGTTACAGAAATAAGATATATACCAACATGAAAATTAATAAAGGGAAGTATGTGGTAAGGACCAATATGAGCAACAGCAAAATTCAGAATGAGGGAAAAAACAGTGGCTAGAGTAAAAGCATCATAGAGGAGATAAATCTTGAGCTTAAGGCCTTGAAGGACGGCTAAGATTTCATCATATGGAAGGTGATAAAGGGAATAGAATGTTGTAGAAAGGACACTGGATTTAGAATCAGAAGACCTGTATTCAAATCCTAACTTTCCTACTTAATGGCAGTCCTACTTAACACTATGACCCTAAGCAAGTCACTTACCCTCTCTGGGTCTCAGTTTCCTAACCTGTAAAATGAATCTATACTAGATTTTCCCTTCTTGGGAACTTATGATCCTCAGAAACAAAATAATTTTCTAGCACCACGCTTACTAATTCAAGAACCTGCATGACTCTCTAATATCCACTGCATTAAGTCCACATTCAAAGCTGCACAAAAATTTAATTTCTCTTTATTCCTTTCTCTGGACTCTGCATTATAATCACGCTAATCCATTTCCCCTAGATATGACCTGCTTATTCCTACTTCTATCCATTCATCTGTATATTCTGTTTCTTATGCAGAATGCATGTCAAACCCCCCACCAAATACATGCCCTTTGCCTACCTTCAACATATCACTTTGTAAAGTCCTGTATTATTATTACTAACTTCATTTAATGCAGCTGAGGCACTGTCATAGGCATTAGGGACAGAGAAATAAAAAATGAACAGTTTCTGTCTTTTAAAAGAGCTTACATTCTACGAAAAGGATAAATCATATACACAAACAAATGAGAAAGAGAGAGGGGAAAAGAGATGAGATTAACAATTGGGGGAAGAGCATAGAACACTTCACAAAGGAGGTAGCTCCTTACATGAGCTTGGATAGAAACTAAGAATTCTGGCAAGCAGCTTTGTGAGGAGTACGTTCTTTCCATGCATGGGCAATGGTCCATACAAATGCCCTAAAATGGGAGATGGAGTATCAAAGCCAAGAATCAGCTGATTCAGCTCAGTTTTTAGCTGATAGAAATAGGTAAGTAGGATTTGTGGAGAGTCATCAATGTCAAGCTGAGAAATTTGTATTTTATATTATAAATAATTGCAAGCCATGGAAGGTTTTTGAGCAGGAGAGATAACATTGTCAAACCTATGTCTAGGGAAAGTTATCTGGCAGCTATTTTGGAAGCTGGAAGAGGTACTAGAAGCAGGGGGAATTGTTCGGAAGCTATTATATACTCCAGGAGAGAAATGATGATGGTTCAAGGTATTATTATGGTCTTGTGAGAGAGAAGAGAGAAGGGAAAATATAAAAGAAATACCACGGAAATATAATTGGTAAGACTTAACAAGGATGAGACTGAAGTTACAAACCTAGGTTACTAGATGATAAAGAAATAGAGTTTTGGAAAAGGAAGAAGTTAAGGAGATATGTTTTGGATATGCTGAATTTGAGATGCGTATGGACATCTATGAGGGAAAATCTAGTTGGCAGTTGGCAATGCCTAAATGGAGTTCATGAGAGAGATTAGGACATAACCTTTGTACAGATGACCTCAGCATAGAATTCTAGGAACAGAAGCAAGGGGGAAAGAGACAGAAGGATGATTTGGAAAAATGAATGGGAGAAAAGGAAAAAAGGAAAAAAATGAAAAAAAAATCAGAAAAAAATGAAAGGAATTAGAATAGACAATGAGGAAATAAAATGCCACAGGAGATTTAAGGTAAATTTAGAGAATCCTAGACAATCAACTAAAAAAACTAGTTGAAATAATAACTTTAGCAAAGTTGCAGGATATAAAATAAACCCATGCAAATTATCAGCACTTCTATCTATTACCAACAAAGTTCAACAGCAAGATAGAAAGGAATTCCACTAAAAATAACTGTAGACAATATAAAATATATGGGAGATTACTTGCCAGAAATATAATTATATTTTTCACACAAATAAAGTTAGATCTAAATAATTGGAAAAATATTAATTTCTCACAGGTAGGCTGAGGTTAGATAATGAAAATTAAAATCCTATCTAAGTTAATTTACTTATTCAGTGCCTTATCAATTAAATTACCAAACATTATTTTATTAAACTAGAAAAAATAATAACAAAATTCATCTGGAAGAACAAAAGGTCAAGAATATCTAGGCAATCAACAAAAAAAAGTGAAAGTAGGTGATATAGCAGTACCAGAACTCAAATTATATTACAAAAGTGGTAATCACCAAAAGAATCAGATACTGGCTAAGAAATAGAGTGGTAGATTAGTGGGAAAGATTAGGTATACAATTCAGAGTAGTAAAAATTACCACAGTAATCTAGTCTTTGATAAATGCAAAGGTCTCAGATTTTAAGACAAGAACTCATTATTTCACCAAAATTGCTAGAAAATGGGAAAGCAATTAGGCAGAAACTAAGTAAAGACCAACATCTCATTATGCCAACGTAAGGCCAAAATGAATGCATGATTTAGATATAAAGGTGACATCATAAGCAAATTAGGGGAGCATGGAATGTTTTAATTGTCAGATCTAAGGATAAAGGAAGAATTTATGACAAAACAAGAGAAAGAGAGCATTACATTACATTGAAAAGATTTTTTACAAACAAATCCAATGTACCAAGATTAGAAAACTGGCGGCAGGGTGGGGGGGGGAGATTTAAAGGTTTCTGTGATTAAAGGCCTCATTTCTCAAAAATATAGAGAACTGAGTCAAATCTATAAGTATATGAGTTATTCCCCAATTGATAAATAACAGAAAGATATGAACAGGCATTTTTCAGATGAAGAAATCAAAGCTATCTACGGTCATGAAAAAATGCTATAAATCACTATTGATTCAAGAAATGCAAATTAAAACAATTCTGAGATACCATCTCAAACCTATCAGATTGTCTAATATGCCAGAAAAAGGAAATGACAAATGCTGGAAGGGAAGTGGAAAAATTGGGACATTAATGCACGGTTGGTGAGATTGTGAATTGATCAAACCATTCTGGAGAGCAATTTTGGGCAATGCCCAAAGGTCTATACCCTTTCACCTAGCATACCACTACTGGATCTATATCCCAAAGATACCAAAGAAAAAGGAAAAGAACCTATATATACAAAAACATTTATATATCAGCTTGTTTTATGGTGGCAAAGAATTGGAAATTGAGAGGATGTCTATCAATTGGCGACTGGCGGAACAAATTGTGGTATATGATTAAGAAGGAATACCATTATTCTATAAGAAAAGACAAGCAGTATGATTTCAGAGAAACCTGAACCGATGCAAAGTAAAGTGAGCCGAAGCAGGGGAACATTGTACATAAAACCAGCAATATAGCACAGTGTTCAACTATGAATAATTTAGGTATTCTCAGGAATACAATGATCAAAGACAATTCTAAATTTTATGATAAAACATGATAGCCACCATCAGAAAATAATTGACAGTCTGAATGCAGATCAAAACATACTTTTTCTATCCCTGGAAGATTGGTTTTTTGCATCTGTGTTTTCTTTCACAATATAGCTAATATGAAAATGTTTTGCATGACTACATGTGTATAATGTATATCAACTTACATGTTTAAATTGTTAAAATACATGTAATTGGGAAATTTTTAAAAACATAAATTATCTGAAAAAAAAAAAGCAAAGACAGGGAGGTGACAGTCCCAGTGTATTCTTCCCTCATTGCTTAGCTGGATTATTGTGTTCAGTATAGATAGCAAAACTTAAAATATTGATAAACTGGAAACTGTTCTGAGGGCAACAAGAACAAAGAGACCTGAATGCATATTGGCAGATCAGTTAAAGAAACTGGACATATTTAACCTGTAGAAGAGAAGATTCACAGCAGAAATCATAAATGTCTCAAAAATATGGAAGGGATTAGGCTTGATCAGTTTGTCTCACAGGGAAGGATGAGAAGCAAGAAGTGAAAGTTGCAAAGAAACTAATTAGGAGTTATGTTCAGAAAAAAATTTCCTAACAATTAGAGCTATCCAAAAGTAGAACGAGTTGCCTCAAGAGGTGGTGGGTTCTTCCACCTTGCAAGTCTTCAAAAAGAGGCTGGACTGGATGACCCTTGGTTAGATATGTTACAGTGGGGATTCCTCTTATGTACAACTTGGATTAGATAAGATCTCTTCTAACTTCTAAATAGGTAGGAATTCAACCAATGAAAATGATCAATGAAAGCTGTTCAAGCACAGGAAACAGTGTGATCATAGGCATTGAGACAGAAAGGCACAAAGCACAATTAGGACAAAGCATAATTTATCTTAGCTTGAAATAGTGATAAGGCATAAAATATTGTAAGTCTGAAAGGTGGCTGGACAACAATTTTCAGAGGACTATGAAGATTTGAACTTTGTTCAGTAAATGGTAGAGAGCTATGGAGAATGTTTGAGCATAAGAATTTGATCTATACAAAAGAAAGATTAACTTGACATCTGTGTAAGGGATGAAATAGAAGCAAGATGGAACTAAGGTAGTAATATCTATTAGGGGGTTATTGCAATAGACCAGGCAGGTGGTAATGAGAATCTATTCTAGGATAGTGGCAATGGGGATGAATGTAAGTAATGTTAGAAATAAAATTGACAAGATCTAGTGACTGATTAGAAAAGAGATGGGAGAGAGAAGCAGAAGTCAAAGATGACACCACCTTCAAACATGGGGGACACTTAGTGAATTGTATAAATTCCTGTAGTAAGAGTTTCCCTTACTTTAGGGTTAAGTATGGGTGTATTGCTGATACTCTGCCTTTGGCTTTCAGTTTTGCTTTTGGCCTGTGCTTTGTCTCTGGACAATTTGAACCTAGCTAATATCTCTGGACCTCTTCCTGACCTTCTCCATATTATTCCCCTGTTACCTTTCCTGATTTCCTGTGGGCTCTGGGAGGAAGGGTGGCTTTTGGGTTTTTAGTGAATAGACTTTGTGGGTTTAGTTTCCCCATAGGCAAGTAGGACATCCTTGAATCGAACTATCCCTTATTTTATTGATTTAGCATACTCTCTACTTTAAAAGCAGTAAAAATATAGCACAGGTAATGTTAATTCATGATTTTCTAAGTCAATATATCAGGTTAGCTAGGAGGTGCAATGGACAGAGTAGTAGGGACTTGTATAATTGTCATAGGGATTGCAACACCCTCCTCGGGGGGGGGGGATTGTATAATCTTTTGAAAAAGAAATATTTCAGGAAAGAGAGCTTGATAACTCTTTGAATCTAGAAGATGAATTGTTTGAAGAAGACACCATGAAGATGCCTGAAGAAAACTTTCACAGCATCAGAAGATTCAGCATGAACTTTGGAGTATTACTGATTGAACTTTGGGAGGTTGAACACAAATATTTTGGATGTAAACTTGCATGCCACAAGGGATTGCCCCCCTAATTGGCTTATTGTCAATGCACCTCTCTCTTTGCTCGCTCTCTCTCTCTCTCCTCCTCCTCCTCTCTCTCTCTCTCTCTCTCTCCTTCTCTCTCTCTCTCTCTCATCCTCTATCTCATTCTCTCTCTCTTTTATTTCCCTCTTATCTCTAACTATTGAATAGTGTATGCACCTTTAGCTAGAAGATATTTAGAGATACAAGATAGTTATGTAAAATGATTTATTGGGGAGACTAGTCTCCCAAAGAATCACAGGGAGAATTGTGAAAGGAAATTCTTGGTTCTCTTTGTCTATTCTGAGTTTACAGTCCTGAAAAGGGAATCCTTTATTCTCTTTGCCTAGTTGGAGTTAAAACTTTGGTTAAGAATAACTTAAGTACTCCTACTTAGTACCTCACTAGATTGTAAGGACATGATTAACTCTCCTTTGTCTACTTTTGAATTAATCAACAAAAGCAATACACCCATACTTAACCCTAAAGTAAGGGAAACTCTTACTACAGGAGTTTATACCTCCAAAAGGAAGATACCCCTACTTAACTGTAAGTAGGGGGAAATCTGCAAACCAAATGCTAAACTGGGTTATAACTCAGAAAAGTGTGAATCCTAGGAGGAGAGTTAATACCTTTAGAAGTGACAAGTCAATCCCACAGACACTGCCCCTGGGCTGAACAATTTGGAAACTGTGATTGGCCCCTCTGAAGAGGGGCAGAACAGGAAACCACCATAAAAGCCATGAAATACTTGGGCTGGGGCAGTCTCCTGAAGTTGAGTCTGAGTCTCCTGGAAAGTGTCTCCTGGGAACTTCACTGGAGACTGCAGCATGAATCCTGGTTTCAGCTTAGATTCTGACTCCTGGACTATTTCATTGGGTGAGTGAAAAGGGCTGACTTCTTTCCTAGTTTCCTAAGAGACTAGCTTCCATCTTAGAGGAGGCCTCGTAGTTACTCCCTACTAGCCCTCCTGGCTGAGGACTAGTAAAAGTATTTTCTCTAACCTCTCTCACATTTCTCTACTTTATTGTTTCCCCTCTAATTTGGTAAATAAACTTCTGACTTGAGCTATAATAACTTTGGCGACCACGTTATTTCATATAATTTAAGTCCAACCACTAAATTTAACCTTTACAAATTTGAGTTCAAATCTGAACTCTGACACACACTAACTGTGTGACTCTAGGCAAGTCACTTAACCCTGTTTGCTTCAGTTTCCTCATCTATAAAATGAGCTAAAGGAGGAAATGGCAAACCATTCCAATATCTTTTCCATGAAAGATGGCAGGGATTAATTTCCCATCACTAGTGGTCTAGAACACAGAGGTTCATGCTCAACGTCAGATAGAAGGTATGTGTTAGAGGTAGGATTTAAACCTAGGTTCTTCCTGACTGTGTCTGCCTTTTTATTCATAAAAGAATACAAATGGAAGCAAGAGAAATGAGCAAAAGTGTTACCAGACTATAGACTATTTAATAGAGCAATATGAACTATATTTTATTCACTTATATATTCCTAGTTCCTTAGCAAAGGAGCCTGGGGCTTGCTAAATTCTTTAGTATATGTTTGATGATTTAAGGAACAAGTCCTCATTAATTTCAAGTATCAAACATCAAATGAATTGAGATCATGATCTTTAAATTTTAAATATATAAGTATTTGTTACTATGATTATAAGTCAAGGTTTTACACCCCTGTGAGGAAAAATTGTTTAAAATAACACACACACACACACATACTGGAAAAGCCTGATTTATTTGTTATGACTCTGCTTGATGATTCCTAAATTTGGATGCAATACATGTCAAATCACGTCTTCCAAAAGGTAACCTCATCCAGTAAATATCTGATATTTACCTTGCAAGCCCAAGTGTTGCTCTTGTTGCCTGATATTACCATTAAGTGATTCCAGGGTATACAATACATACACACACACACACACACACACACACACACAAAGCACAGACATACAAAGAGTTCAAAATTTTCACAAGAGAAATGACTAAGATATTAAGTCCAGGTGCAATTTTGGATGAGATACTCTTTTGTTAGGCAAAAAACATTAAGTCTGTAAAGAATATCCACTATAACTGTGGCTTCGTATCTACTTTGTTTTTTAAATGGTTGTTCTTTTACACATATGGTCCCCAGACAAAGCATGTGCTATGATTCCATTTTTAAATATGAAAAAATGTTTCTGCTGCATAAATTTATCACTAACTTTTATGTTTATGGGTACTGTGTTTTCCAATCAACAATAATACCCTTGCATTCTGTTCTATATAGAACATATCTAGACAATGGTGTACATTCTGGGTACCACATTTTAAGAGGGGGCATGAACAAACCACAGATCACCTAAAAAGGAGTAGTAGGATGATGAGGAAATTAAAAATCACATCAAATGATGATTGAAAGAATATGAAATCTTTAGCCTGGAGAAAAAGAGGATAAAATTGGAGTGTGGGGGTATAATCAACTACTTTAATGACTGTCATGCTGACAAAAATTTGAATTTATTCATTTTGGCTTCAAGGGCAGAACTAAGACCATTAGATAGAAATCACAGGTAGAACTATTTCAGCTCAGTATAAAGAAATATTTTCTAACAATTAAGAGCCGTCAAAAAATGGAGAGTGTTTTTCTATTTTTAAAAGTGTTCAAGAAGACACTGAATGATGTTGAGTCAATATTTGCTGCAAGTAAGCATTATATTAGAAGCCTTTGAGGTCCAGCACAAATCTCAAGATTCAGTTTCTTTGAAATGTATCAAAGGGATAAATAAAAAGGTGGGGAAGGAAAGCAGGCTCAGTGATGATGTGAAAAAATTAAAGATCGGCAAGTCTAAATCAAGAACATGCCATTTTATTCAACAGCCTTTGGATAAGAATGAAAGTCTGACTATGCCAAGAGATTATGTAGAAAAATGGCAGGAAGTCATTGTTTAAATACTCTTAATGATGAACGACCTTTTGGTAAATTCATATTCTTAGGAACATTCCCTAAACTTATTTTTTTACTTTGTTACACTTATATGTTTGTGTGTGTGTGTGTGTGTGTGTGTGTGTATTTGTGTAGATATGTGATGCCAGGGTAACATTAGCTTTTGTCTAATTCTCTATTCATAATTTTTTTTAAGTGTTACTTGGCTACATTCAACCTAGTGTGGGTAACCAAGGGATAGTCAAATGTTTAATGGAAAGAAAGAGTCAAATGTTGATTGACTCAATCTAAGATTCATTTCAAATATTCAGAAACAGGCTTCCAGCAATGGACCTTATTGTGTTTACTGTAGAATCAGACAGAGAGAAGAGCAGAAAGAATCAAGAGAGAAAAGAGAAAAGCAAAACAAAACATCAGATTTGGAAACTGAAGAAAGAGGAACAAAGAAACACATTTTAAACAGAACTAAAATGGAAGTGAATGGAAATGGGTAACATGGTCAAAATAGAAGCTGAGAGGGATACTAATACAACCTCCAAGAGCTAGGAAAATATCTTCAATTCTGAACCACTGTACTTTCTTTTAAATTTCGGCAGTTGCTACCTCCTTCTCCCTAATAAACATACTCTTTGATGTTAGAATGTTAGAATATAATGGGACATTTTATGGATATTTCCATTTCACCAGAAGTAAAAGCTTAAGCCGTTTACAAAAAAAGCATGTTCTAGAATCTAGACCAATGAATTTTCTAGCTCAAGATGTTCTGGGTAAGACCTTGAAGCCCTGGAAACTAAGAAAAAAAGACCACTTTCATGATGGATTTCCAATGCCTTGTGGGTGTTCTGTACCAAAGTTATTCAAGCTAATATTGCCTTTCGTGTACTGTAGGTTTGGGTGGGATACTTAGGATTTTTAGGCTCAAAGAGTGATGGGAGTTTAAATATATCTTCTCCAAATAGTATACACATTGCAATATAGTGATTTACCCATCTGCATGAGTTCTATCTCAAAGAAACCATACTCCTAAAAGAGAGTAAATGAACCTGGGCTAAAGATGTGTGCCATTCTCCCCAATCTGTATTTTGGAGAATGTAATTTTATTGTACATATGCCTGAAATACAGTCAAGAACTGAAAAAAAGGTCCCACATACATGCAAATATACATAGCAGCCCTTATTCTCCAGTAGAATATTGGAACCAAAATTGCTTCCCTTCAGTTGGGGAATGATTTAACAAATTGCAATAAGCAAATATAACAATATTATTGTGCCCTAAAATTAAAAAAAGAAACAAATGGGAAGACTTGTGTGAAACAATATAGAACAAAGAAAGCTAAACCAGTAAAATATGCACACACACACACACACACACACAAATATGATTACAATCATGAAAATGAAAACAACACTAAGGCAGTTGAATTCAGATTAAATTCAATAGAATTTAAGTCAAAGAAACTTGGAACAACCAAAATTTGTTAATAGGACAAAAGATGAAATATCTCCCTTTTTCTTAATAGAAAAGATGGGAGGAACGGATGCCAAATGTATATATGGACTATGTGTATATATACAATGTATATATGTATGTCATATATATGTCACTGTGTTAATTGTTTTTGGTAGACTGTTTTTCTTACAATGAAGAGTTGTTGAAGGAAAACTGTCTTGAAAGTTGGTGGTGATATAAAAAAAAATAAGGTATCAAAATTATTAAAATACAGGGGCAGCTGGGTAGCTCAGTGGATTGAGAACCAGGCCTAGAGATGGGAGGTACTAGGTTCAAATCTGGCCTCAGACACTTCCCAGCTATGTTACCCTGGGCAAGTCACTTGACCCCCAATGCCTACCCTTACCACTTTTCTGCCTTGTAGCCAATACACAGTATTGAAGACAGAAGTTAAGAGTTTTAAAATAAATAAATAACTAAATAAAATTATTAAAATGTGCAAAAGAGAAAATTTCTGTCAATATTATCTTGGAAATATTAACCTTCCTATATGGGGAATTATTTTCAAACTCTCTAGAGGAGAGCAATCCTCCCTGAGCTAAAATGATTAACACAATTTCTTCCTTCTCTGGAACTAGCTAACCAATCAATACTTCCTATCGTCTGATAGTGACCATATTCATTCGTCTCAAACCAACTGTTTGCTGTTAATGTTTGTGGCTCTAGAGCCCTAGTTTCATTTCTGCATGTATTGTATACCAGATGCTTCCCACATGTAGCTAGAAATTAGTTCATACCAACATTTCCCAGGAAAAGAAGACAAGCTTCATTTCTGCAAGCATGACGTGCTTCCCACAGAGAGTCCAAAAAGAAGTCCATGCCAACGTTTCTGGTAAAAGAATATTTATCAATTTGCCCAAATCTTACCATTCTTCCTATGCCTACTTCTGCAACCTTTTGTTGCTCATTTAGTGGGATAATCTGGGGTGGGAAAATCCTGAAAAGTGGATGGAGGGAATTTGCAAATATTCTTTCTAGATGCTGGGTAAGTGGGTGGATGGATGACTTATGACACTTCCAAGGACACCAGGGCAAGTCAGAATGACTTTTCAGTTTGCCTGTGTCTATCTTACTTGGACAAATGCTATATTATTTCTTGTAGCCATTAACTTTAGGGGCTGGAAACAAACTTTTTTTTCACTTGGTTCAGAAAAAAAAAGAGCTTAAGTGGTGGAGGTTTGGATGACCTTGAGAAAGGTCTCATTTGTTGATGAATTATAAGACTTATGATCAAGTTTTAAAGAATATGAAATATTTGAACCTTAACTTTTCAATAAAAACTTTCATTCCTATGAAACAAAGCCTTTCCTTCATGGCCTGAAGGTTCTTAAAGTGTCATAGAATGGTAAAATCTGAAAGAGACTTCATAGATAATCTAATTGAACCCGCTCATTTGACAGTTGAAGAAAACTAAGTCTTCCTCAAGTCAAATGACACATACGTAAGGAAATAGATACAAAGTCAGAAAAAGATGAATTTTAGTTATTTTCTGTTACATATGTCTTTGAACAAGGCACTTTGCTAACTCTCAATTTCCCCAGCTGTAAAATGAGGAAAATGATCCTTGCACTCTAAGAACTGCTTGTTGGTGTTATTGTTACAATTGCTGATATGGTGGTTATCTTGCCAGAGATGAAACCAGAGCTCAGATTCTACCATCAACACAACACCCCACCACCTTTAAAGTCTGCCTAAATAAAGACAAAAACTAGTACAAGTTTCTATTCTGCCTCTTCCTAATTAAGCTGTCCTAATTTTTCAAACTATGCATCTAGCAAGACACAATATTGTTTACTCATTGACTCACTGATTCATTCAGAACCTAGGATACATAAGCAGGAGCTTGTGGAAGCTACAAAGATGACGAATTAGGTACAGTTTTTGGAGCTTGCTATCTAATGGAGAAGATGAGGCATGTGCAAAATTATCTATAAAATAAGGCAAGATATGCTCTGTCTCCCATGGGAGTTAAAAGCTAAATGTTATAATGGTATAGAGGAGGGACAGACCATTTCCTCTGAGTTCTCTGCAGCCATTGACTCTCAATCACCCTCTTCTCACCCAATATCCCCAATCACTCTTTTTTCCTACTTACTCTCTCCTCTTGACATTTTCATAACATTGTTCCCTCTTGCTTTTTTTTTTTTTTTTTTTTTTTTTTTTTTTTGCTACCTGTCTGATCATTCCTTCTCACTCTTTAGTTGGATCTCCAACCAGGTCAAGATCAATAACTACAAGTGTCCCCTAAGACTCTGCCCTGGGCCCTTGAGGGCAAGTACTATGGTTTTTTTTTAAAGGTCTATATGTGTTCCTAGCAGGTCAGAATATCACTTAGCCTACAGACACTGCTTAATAAATGCTTCTTAAGTGACTGACTTTTTTTTATTAGAAAAATTTTCCATGGTTACATGATTCATGCCCTTTCTCTCCCCCTCCATCCCCTCTCTACCCCTCTATAGGCGACATGTATTTCCACTAGGTTTTACATGTGAGTATCTGACTTCTTGAAAGGGAAGGCTATGCAACTCAGGGAAGAATCATGGAGAAAGATAGCACTTTGCCTTGGTTTTATAAGGTATTTATTATTTAGATAGGTGGAGAAGAGGAAGATGGGATTTCCAGAGGAGAGATAAGGCTTGAGAAAAAAATAAATGTGGTGTGTGTGTCTGTGTCTGTGTATGTATTTTTATAAAATATTTAGAGGGAATGGAGGAAATAACAAGTAGTACAGTTTGGAATGTCGTTGGATTTAGAATTTGGAAAGCTTTTTGAGTTCCATCCTGTAATATATGAGTAGCTACTAAAGGTTCTGAGCAAGAAAATTATTTTACCAAAGCAATGCTTGGATTAATCAGCTGGTGTTCAAAGAAGTATAGAAGAGAAGTATATTAGAAGAGAGGAAGACTGGAGATGGGAAGACCAGGAAGCTGTAAGTTCATGTTTCATTACTTATATGGCTAAGGAAGTCAAGTATACCTACCATGAGAGGATGTTTTAATCATTGTACAAGTCAGCATGGGAGAGTATGCTAAAACATTGGATTTAGAGTCAAGGTCTGGGTTTCTGCTTCAGATACCTACTAGCTATGTCATCTTGGGGAAATAGCAACCTCTTGGGATCTGATCTCTTTCTTATCTGTAAAACAAATGAGCTAGACTTGATGGCCTCTAAGGGAAGAGGTGGCAAGAATATGCAAAAACCTACACAAGAAAGGTCCTAGTATCTCCAATGATTTTTTTTTAAACCCTTACCTTCCACCTTGGAGCCAATATTGGCTCCAAGGCAGAAGTGTGGTAAGGGCTAGGCAATGAGGGTTAAGTAACTTGCCCAGGGTCACACTAGGAAGTGTCTGAGGCCAAATTTGAACCTAGGGCCTCTCGTCTCTAGGTCTGGCTCTTAATCCACTGAGCCACCCAGCTGCTCCCAACCATGATGATTTGATTACTGATCTAGAACCAAACATCCTAGAGAATAAAGTCAAGTGGACCTTAGGAGACATTGCTAACAATGAGGCTAGTGGAAGTAATGGAATCCTAGCTGAGCTACTTAAAATCCAAAAGATAATGCTGTTAAAGTGCCTCAATCAATATGCCAGCAGATCTGGAAAACTCAACAGTGGCCACTGGATTAGAAAAGATCTGGTTCTATCGCATTTCTAAAGAAGGGAAATGCCAAAGAATGTTCAAATTAACAAATGATCAAACTCATTTCACATCCCAGCAGATAATGCAAGCTAGGCTTCAACAATATATAAACAGAATTACTAGAAGACTAAGCTGGTTTTTGAAGGCCCAGAGGAACTAGAGACAAAATTGCCAATATTTGCTCAATTATGGAGAAAGCAAAGGAGTTCCAGAAAAAAATCTACTTCTGCTTCACTGACTATACTAAAGCCTTTGACTGTGTGACATATGACAAAATATGGTAAGTCTTTAAAAAGATGGAAATACCAAATCATCTTACTTGTATCTGGAGCAACCTGTATACAGGCCAAGAAGCAACAATTAAAAATGAACATGGAACAACTGATTGGTTTAAGATTGGGAAAAGCGTAAGACAAGGCTGTATATTATCACCTTAATTATTTAACTTATATGCAGGGCACATCATTCTAAATGCCAGGCTGTATAAATCAAATGCCAAAATTAAGATTTCCAGGAGAAATATCAACAGTCTCAGATATGTAAATGATATCACTCTGATGACAAAAAATGAAGACTAAATAAGAAGACTTTTGATGAGGGTGAAAGAGGAAAATGTAAAAGCTGGATTGAAGCTAAACGTAAAAAATCCAAGTCGTGGCAATTGGTCCCATGACTTCCTGGCAAATGGAGGAAGGAGAAATGTCAGATTTGATATTCTTGGGTTCAAGATCACTGCAGATGGTGACACTTGCTCCTTGGAAGGAAAGCTGTGGCCAATCTGAACAGTATACTAAAAAGCAGACACATCACCTTGCTGACAAAGATCCACATAATCAATCAAAGATTGGTTTTTCTAATAGCAATGTATGGCTGTGGGAGCTGCATTTATAAGGAAAGTTGAGTGCCACAGAATAAATACTTTTGAATCATAGTGCTGGAGAAGACTTTTTTTTTTTTTAAACCCTTAGCTTTTGCCTCAGAATCAATACTATCAGAAGAGTGATATGGGCTAGGCAATGGGGGTTAAGTAACTTGCCTAGGGTCACATGGTTAGGAAGTGTCTGAGGCCGGATTTGAACCTAGGACCTCCTGTCTCTAGGCCTGGCTCTCAATCCACTGAGCCACCCAGCTGCTCCCTGGAGAAGACTTTTGAGAGTCCCAGGAACAACAAGGAGAGCAAATCAGTTTGCTCGTGTTTATTCGATTAGACATGTGCTACTCTTTATGACTCCATTTGGGGTTTTCTTGGCAAAGATACCGGAGTGGTTTGTAGTTCCTTCTACAGCTTATTTTACAGATAAGGAAACTGAGGCAAACAGTTAAATGACTTGTCACACGTATCTAAGGACAGATTTAAACTCACTTCTTCCTAACTCCAGGCTGATGTTTTTTTTCCATGTAGCATCCACTTACCTTCCCCAAATCAGTCAATACTTAAAAGAAGTTAATTCAGACTGTTCTTTGGAAGATCAAATACTGAAGCTGAAGCTTAAATACTGGCCACATAATGAGAATATAGGAATCCTTGGAAAAGACCATAATGTTGGGAAAAGTTAAAAGCAAAAGGGAACTGCAGAGGGTGAGATGGATGTATAGTGTCATGGAAGCAAAGAACATGAACTTAGATGCAATTCAGGAGACAGTGGCCTGATGTTCTATAATCCATGGAGTCACAAAAAGTCAGATGTGACTGAACAAATGAACAACAACAACAAGGTCTCTTCCAGCTCTAAAGCTTTGGTCTTGTTTTGGAGACAGTCACTTCCAACATTCAAATAGAAATCAAGATAAATCCACAGCCTACAACAGTATCATCTTCTACAAAACTAATTTGTCAGTCAGTAAATAGTTATTAAATACCTACTATGTGCTATGCCACTTACTAAGTGCTAAGGATTAAACAGAAAGGTAAATGACAGATTCAGGGAGCTCACAGTCTGACTGGGGGAACAGCACATATACAACTACATACAAATAAGATGTAACCAGGGCAAACTGGAAGTAATTTCAGAAGGAAGGCGCTAAAGAGTAAGGAGGACTAGAAAAGGCTTATTATAGAAGATGGGATTTGGCCTGATAGTGAATCTTACCTAAGTAGTCATAAGAAAGAAATTAATTCCCATTCATTTTGTCTCATTTTACTTCTCCCTCCCACATCCCTTAATATCTCCATCTATATGTACATATACATCCATCTCAGTTATCAGATTTTATAGATTACCCTAAAATATAGAAATAATTGTGTATGTATAGTATCATTTGTAGTCTCCAAGACATCTCATAATCGCATTGTCCCCATAAAGAATATGGTTCAATTAGAAAAACATTTATTAGGTGCCTATTATGTGGTATTCCATATATACATATATAAATATAGATCTATATGTCTATATATCTAGCCATCTATAAACACACACACACACACACACACACACACACACACACACACACACACAGCTCCCAAAGCAACCTGCAAAATTCTCTTCCTCTGACCCCGTCAGAGTTCCATGGCAAATCTTAAAGCAACCCTAGGAAGTCTCAAATAACTTTTATAAACTCTACATCTGACTACAATCTATTCTTAATTAATCTAATTACACTTACATTACAATTATCATTACATTACGTGCTGAGGTTACAAAAGCAAAAATGAAATAGTGCCTGCCCTCAAGTAGTTTGTATTCTGCTGGGAATGGGGAGCAATATGTCCACAAATAACTAAGCTAAAAATATACAAAAAAATTACTAGAATGTAATTTGAGGACATATTAAGAACTAGAGGGAAATAGTCACTCTAGTCTTTTCTACCAAACCATATCCTCTTTTGTTCAAAATTTTATTCATGAGGGGCAGCTAGGTGGCTCAGTAGATATTGAAGCCAATATATAGGGGGTTCAAATCTGGTTTCAGACACTTCCTACTTGTAGCACTTTACCTGAATTGCTTTGCCCTGGCTACTTTTGGAACTGATACTTAGTATTTATTCTTAGATAGAAGAGTGTTTTGTTCTGTTTTTTAATTTTGTTTAAGATCTCTAGTTGTTTCCTCCATAGTTCCTTTCTAGCTAATCCCATATAAGTGAATGAATGAATTAAAAAGCATTTATTAAGGGTTTACTGAGTGCCAGGTATTGGGCTAAGTGCTGGGTATACAAATGCAGTAAAAAAGACAGTGCCTGTCCTCAGAGTATCCAAAAGGGGAAAGAGAATACATGAAGGAGAGTTAGAAAGGGGACAAAGTGAAGGTGGTATGGTTTAGAATAGGAAGTGATTGGTTTATACACTAATAACTTAATAAATTCTGTCGACTTATTGACTCATTCTGTCACTGTCATTCATCACTCTCCTCCCCTCCTTTAATATTTATTTTGTCTGTGATCCAGACCTCTATCAGTTATCTACCCCTCTTTAGGTCATTCTCCTTCCTATCTCAAAGAATTCTGGTACCTGTCTCAAGAGTCTTTTTCTCCACCCCAAACCCTGCCCTCAATATACATGCTGCTTCCACAAAGTCCCTGTTGATCATTTTCAGCTTCCATGACCTATGTTTCACTTCACCTCAGCTACCCAAAGGGTTATTTCACCACCAACAATAACAACAGTGACTCAACTAAAAATGACTTTTATCCTCCAAAATTGTGAAATTTCTCTTCCCCATCAGCCTTCCATTTCTCCCTCTGACTCATTCTTCCTTGATTTGGGGTATCCTCTGTTGTTCCCTCATTTCCCAATTTGTCATCTCTGCCATAGTCTCACTTTCTTGTCAGTCTTAACTTTGTAGTTAACCAGGTCAATGTTATATAGTTCTCCTGCCTCGTAGATCTCTTGTCTGCTTGTTTAACTACCTCCCATGCCTTGCTAAACTCCAAGCCCAGCTTACTATCATTTGCCCTCTCTACTCTTATTCTCATTCTTCTGAATGATTTCAGATTGCAGTTGGAGGAAGTCACCTAACCAAGACAAATGGGTTTACAGCCAATTTGTTATTTAATCTCAACAGGAAATTTTGCAGAAATTTCTATATTCTTCCCTGATTGACCCTTCACATTTCTCATTGCAGCTATTCCAAAAATTCTCTTTTCCCCTTAACTCACTCCTTCTACCCACCACTCAGCAAAGAGGTTCTTTGCCTCTTCGGTACCCGTGTTCTTCTCCAGATCCCAGCTATATCTCTTAGAATCATTAGGCTCTAGCAAGTCTAGCTCAAATGTCACCTTCTACTTGAAGCCTTTCTGCATTCTCCAGTGGTTAGTGTTATCTTCCTTGTATAGTTGCTTGGAATTTCATTATCTCATTCTGTGCTGGGTGACCTAATACAATGTAAGCCCCAAGAGGGGCAGGAGACTTTCAAAGTATTTGTTTATTTTAAATCCACTGGGCCTAGCCCAAAGTAGATACCAAATAAATGTTTGTGATTGAATAAGGATAACTGGAAAAGATAAAAGTATAGAAAGGTTACAAGCAAAATATCTAAAATCACAAATAAAAGGATTTAAAACTGATGAACTTAAGATCACTTCACCCAAGCCCTTAATTTTACAGTGAGAAAAATGCATTTCAGAGAGAAGTGACTTTCTCAAGATCATACAAGTTACATATCAAATCCAGGTCCTTAGACTTCAAATCCAGGACTCCTTCCTCTTATATCAATTTGTTCCCTCTTATAAATAAGATGAACAGTTGACTTGGTGATGAAATCCTTGGATACTATGACTTGGAAACCTAAAAGGTAATTTTAATAATTTTTAGTGAGTCATTTTTCAGTTGTGTCCAACTCTTAGGGACCCCATTTGGAGTTTTCTTGGCAAAGATCTTGGAGTGGTTTGCCATTTCCTTCTTCAGTTCATTTTACAGATGAGGAAATTACGGCAACCAGGATTAAGTGACTTTCCTGGGGTCACACAACTAGTGTCAGAGAAGATATGAAGAAAAATTTTCCTGATTCTAAATCCAGTGCTCTATCTACTATATTACTTACTTATCTTAATTTTAATAATAGCTAATAATACTGTTGTTCAATCATTTTTTCAGTCTCGTCTGACTCTTCATGACCTCATTTGGGGTTTTCTTGGAAAAGATACTAAAATGATTTGCTTTTCTTTGACTAACTCATTTCACAAATGAGAAAACTGAGGCAAGCTGGGTTAAGTGGCTTGCCAAAGGTCACATAACTAATAAGTGTCTTAGGCAAGATTTGAACTAAGGAAGATGAGTCTTCCTGACTCCAGCTCTAGTACTTTATCCACTGTGTTGTCTAGACAATAATAATAATAATAATAATAATAATAATAATAATAATAATAACAATATGGATAGATAGAATTTATATAGCAACTACAATGTACTAGGCACTGCACTAAGCACTTTATAAATAATATTGCATTTGATCCTCACAACATCTCTGAGAGGTAGGTGCTCTTATCCCCAATTTGGAGTTGAGTAAACTGAAATAGAGGTTAACTGACTTGCCCAAGACCATGTATCAGAGGCTTGATTTGAACTTGGGTCTTCTTGATTCCAGATCCAGCACTCTTATCCATTCTGCCACCTCTTAGGATGATTGAGAAGGAAACACTACTTTACTCAATGGCTAGTAACTAAATGGAAGCTTCAAGACCTCATACAATGTGATAAGTTAGGGGATCAATGAGTTTCATAAGGTTATAAAGAATTAATTTTAAATTGAACATTCAGTGGTGAAGCGGAGGCTAATGAAAGGAAGTTCATAATGTCTGGAAAGAAACTTTACTAATCTTTTCTACCATGTCTTTCCATGTATTCCTTTCTACCCTTGCCTAATACAGAATTCTAGACAAGGCAGCTATGCATCTGATTCAATATGACATCTTTTCTGTTTTTAGTGCTTATATATCCTCATAAATTGAACATAGATTTCACACTGTATCTAACAGTGACCAAGCCTCTTCCCTCCCAAATAAACACTATCAAGTCAGAGGCTCTTTTGTAAAGACAAATAAAGAAAAACTGTACAATGATGTAAATTCACAAATGAGTTCTTCCATATTTGAGATTTTGTACGTGGGAGGTTAAAGCCCACACATCATTAAGGGTTGATCCAAAGGAAAAGTAGAGCTTTGGGCATGCTCCCAAGCCCTTTCTGTAACTTGAGTCCAGTGAACAAATGGGAGAAGACAGGCCATATACAAAACTCTGGAAATACCCTGTCAAAACCATAGCGAGAACCCGGTCAGATGTTTGCAGCTGGAGTATTTGTGGGATTCACTCCTCTGCACTCTGGATTTACTTTGCCTACTCAGAACTGACAGCCTAGGTTACAGAAAGGGAGTCATGGGGGTACATTTCTTATCTAAAAATGCTATTATTAATACTCAAGGAATGATATACTATTTATCAATGTTATCAGATGCTTCCCCTACTGCACATGCTCATTTCACTATACCAGCTTAAAGATCACTGGGTTTGGCATCCAAGACTGAAATCATGGGATGTGGGATGTGGTTGTCAACAGGAGTTAAATGTGAAAAGGGCTGTCTGGAGATCAGTGGGAAAAAAAGCCAATAATGAGCAAAGAGTCTAAGGAAAAGTTGATAACATGAGGACAAAGTCAGTTCTAGACAGCAGCCCAGCAAACATCTATAAATCATTATTAATTGCCAACACTAGAGGAAGGAAGATTGCCTGACTGAACTGGAAAAGTTATCTAAGGTTGTGTCAGAGCTTTCTCTGGTTTCTAGGCTGCAACAGGGGTTGTTCTCCACTCCTTTCTTTTCTTTCTTTCTTTTTTTTTAGTAAAATGGTTTGTTTACACAAACCATAGCAATTGTGTATAGCTGTGAAAAGCAAAAAAGGTTTTTTGAAAAAGAAGAAATCTATTTGTTAAAATAAAATGTTACAGATGGAATGATTGGAATGCTCCCACTCCTCACTCTTACCTCCTGGAATCCCTAGCTCCCTTTAAGGATCATAAGAGAAACCTTTTCCTTAAGCGTTCCCCATCCCCACCTTTGAAATCAATCATAAAACATTTATAAGTGCCTGCTCTATGTCAGGAACCCTGTTAGCCTCTGGGAACAAAGTATTGGGGTAAAAGAACACAAAGTACCAAGTACAAAGAATGCAACAATCCCTACCCACAAGGGGCTAAAGAGCTAAAAGCTTTGTACTTACTTTGCATATTTTGTATTTATTTTGTAAACCACTTTTAAAAATGGTAGTTGGTCTGCCTTTGTAAGTATAAGTTGTTTCCCCCCATTAGCACAGAAGCTTTTATCCATGTGTACCCAGTACCTAATACAGAACCTATATAGAGGCTCAGATCAATAAATGAGCATTTACTGTTTACTGTGTATCAGATACTGGTCTGTGCACATAGGATACAAACACAGTAAATCAATCTTTGCCTATGAAGTATTTACCTTCTAACTGATGAGACATATACACAGATATATATGAAATAAATATAAAAAAGAATGAATACGGGGACAACCATGTAGTTTTGTGGATAGAGAGCCAAACCTAGAGACAGGAGGTCCTGGGTTCAAATATAGCTTCAGACACTTCCTAGCAGTATGACCCTGGGCAAGTCACTTAACCTCAATTGTCTAGCCCTTACCTCTCTTCTACCTTGGAACTGATACTTATATTGATTCTAAGCTGGAAGGTAAGTTTTTTTTTTAAAGGAAAAGAATAAAAACAGAGTTAAGCACAAGGTTGTGCTTAAGCTGCTTCTTCCAGGAGGAGAGGGATTCCAAGAAGTGAAGGAGAGGAAGAAATACATTCTGGGAACGGGGGATAGGCAGAGAAAGGTACAGAGGTATGTGGGAGGAATAAAGAGAAGGCCAGTTTGGTTGGATCCTAGAATATAGGTGTAATGCACAACGAGATTGGTGCAAGGTTGCATTGGACTTCAAAAGCTGAATGGTTATTTTATTCTGGAGATTTAAAAAAAAAAGCCATTTGAGTTTATTGAGAAGCAGAATGGCACTGTCTGACCTATGCTAGTCACTAGAAGGAATCTGTCAAGATCTGCTTGAATAATAATAGGAGAGAACAACTTGGAAGAGATTTGAGGCAGAGAGGCCAACTGTTGAAATTATCCATATGAGAGGTTATAGAGCCTGAACTAAGGTGGATGCTATGTGAATAGAGAGATAGTGTGTGGAGGTAAAAAATGGCAAGATTTGAGGAGTAGCTAGGTAGCACAGTAGATAAGAGTGTTAGACCTACAATCAGGAGAGCTTGAGTTCAAATGTGACTTCAGATACTTCCTAGCTATGTGACCCTGAGCAAGTCACTTAACTCTAATTGCCTAGCCTTTACTTCCCTTCTGCCTTGGAACTGATACTTAATATCAATTCTAAAATAGAAAGTATGGGTTTAAAAAAAAGAAATGGCAAGATTTGGCAAATGATTAGATATTTGGCATGTGATATTGGAAATTTGGGGGTCTTTGAACTAATTTTGAGGTGCCTGATCTAAACTTCCTGTGGACATTTAGGGCTCTTTCAAACTACATTTCCCAAGAGCCAACTGGCTTCCTCTCTTGCATAATCATGTGGGTAGGAAGTGTAATCACATAGATAGAAGGATAAATAGTGAGAGACTGGATTGGTACTTCCTCTTTTCTGCCTTGGGAGCAGGAGCCAGGATGGGAGGAGGTGTCAACAGGGCGAGGCTTTCAAGTTAACTCAACAGGCACATGGCTTTATTTTTCTAATGGATACCAATAAATCCTTTAAAACCATAAATCTATCCTTTTATATCCATTTTATTTGTTACAGGCATAAGGGAGAGTGAGGAGTACAGAGGACTTACAATCTATGATTTCATCCATGAAGGGAACACTAGATAAAAACTCACTCCACTGAAGCAGATTCGCATCTGCTTTGCAAAATAGCTTTAGAAAGTTGCCTTGGGACAGGCGTTTATGTTATTTCCAGTTACTTTGTCATTTCAAACAAAGTTTCCATGAATATTTTCATGTATACATAGCTTTTTACCCTCTCCATAATGTCCTTAGGACCTAATCCTAGTAATAGACTTGCTAGATTAATGAGCACAAACATCTTTACACCTCAATGCATATTTCCATCTTGTAAAAAAAACAACTCACAGCTCTCTAACAATGTAATATTAGGCTTGTTTCTCCATGTTCCTATAAGCATTTAATTTAATCACTTTAACCCAATTAGTTCTCAGTTAATATTACCAGGGCCATATTTAGCTAGATTGATTTTTAGTAATAATCTGTGGCCAGGATCATACTTTTTCCAAAACTAAGCCTTTCCAGCTTAGTCATACCCAGTGGAACGTTTGTTCTGATGCCACAACCCTCAGGAATACAGGATTACCTTCACAGTATGATGTATTAAAATAAGGCTTTTGCAGAATATTTATGCTGTCTAAACCATTGCCCCATCAGTATGCTTGGATTAAATTGATGTTCAGACTTAGATCTACCACTAAACTCATGCATGTTGTGTGGGCTTTCTAGATATCTATCATACTTAACTTATCTAAGATTATATTCATCTCCTTAACTTCTTTCTTATTTATTTTTTGGTACAATTTATCTAGTTTTGAGAGAGGAAAATTAAAGTTCTCTACTATTATTATTTTGTTATCTCTTTCCATATGTATCTCATTTAACTTTTCATTTAAAAATCTGGATGCTATAACATTTGGTGCATACAGATCCAATACTGATAAGGCTTCATTAACTAGAATAAACGCTGCCCCCCCCCCCCCGCTTCAATGCAATATTCACCCCTTCCAATTATATCCATTTTAGGCCCAACTCTGTCAGAGATCATGATTGCTACTCCTCCCTTCACTGGATTATCTGAGACATAGTATATTCTGCTCCAGTCCCTCACCTTCATTCTATGTGTAACTCTCATTTTCAGTGTGTTTCTTGTAAACAACATATTGTCAGGTCCTGGTTTTTTATTCTTTCTGCAATCCATTTTCTTACCACGGGTGAATTAATACCATTACACCCAATGTCATTTTTACTAGCTATGCATTTCCATCTAATCCATTTCTCCTGACTTTGTCCCTCTCTCTTCCTTTCTTTCCATCATATCCTTCTTCAGATATCCAATTTCCTTTGATCAATATCTCTCCAAATCACACCTTCTCAAAAATTCTCTTATCTTCTTCCTTTGCTCTCCTATTTTCAAAATGTCCTGCCTTTTCAAAAGTCCTTATTTTATCCCTTTTCCTTTGCCTTTTTTTAAAACCCTTACCTTCCATCTTAGAATCAATACTGTGTATTGGTTCCAAGGCAGAAGATCATTAAGGGCTAGGCAATGTGGGTTAGGTTTCCAGGGTCACATAGCTGGGAAGCATCTGAGGTCAGATTTGAACCTAGGACCTCCCAACTTCAAACCTGCATCTCAATCCACTGAGCCACCCAGTTGCCCCTTCCCTTCCCTTTTAAATCTTATTCTATCCACTTTTCCAAAAATCCCTTCCTTATCCCCCACATCTGTGCCTTCTGTCTTCTTGATATGTTTGTTTATAAAAATTCCTCTCCTATCTTGTCCAAAGAGTCCCTCCCTATCCCCTCATCTTTCCACCCTCCCACCTCTTGATATGTACTTCCTAGTCCCTCTTATTCCATCCCCCTTCTCTCCTGTTTTTCTGTACATTAAGAAAATGTTTACCCTTCTAATTAAGTATGTTTTCCTCTCCTTATCCCAGCTCTGATGAGAGTAGGTTTCTAGTGCTACCAACCCTCCACTCCCTTGTCCCCTTTTCCATGGCAGTTCCTCTACTCATTCATTCTCCATATGAGACTGCCATTCCACCATACCTCCTTCTGGTCAATTCCCCTACCATTTCAGCTTACTCCATTCCATAGTCTTCCATCCATACATGCCCCTTTAAACTACTCAGTCAATGGTGTCCTTCTCAGACCTTTTGGATTGCTTATGACTAGTCTTCCATTACTTTTGTATGTCTCTTAAGATCAGATTTTTTTTTGAGTTCTGAGTTTTTCTCTAGGAATAGACAGAACTGCTATAGTTGCTTGAATATCCTTTTCCCACCTTTTATAATTATTCTCATCTTTTTTGGATATCTTGGTTGTAAGCCCAGTTCTTTTGTTCTCTGAAATGCTGTGTTCCATGTCCTGGATTCTTTTAATATTGTGGCTGCTAAGACTTGTGTTATTCTGACTATGGATCCACTGTATTTAATTTTTTTTCCTTGTTTATAGTATTTTCTCCTTACCCGAGGAACTGTAGTGATCCCTCACCTGTCACGGGAGTTATGTTCTAGAGACGCCTGCAATAAGTGAAAATTTGTGAAGTAGAGGCATTCACTGCCAGAAGCCTTAGAAGGCATAGAGCATTTGGGTGGCATAGGGCTTGAAATAAATTCAAAATTTTACAAAAACTTCACAAAAACACAACACCTCAGAGCAACACTATGTACAGTGATCAGACATCCATGTGAAGTGGACAAGGGATGCTTAATGTATGGGTACAGTGAGGGAGAACAAATAGACCAATGCTACAGTCACTGAGCCAATCAGTGCTCAGGATACAGAACACAGTGCTGTAATTGGTTGCCTTTCATCCCATCAGCTAAAAGTATGCTGTGTGCAATCTCACAATGGCAAACTTGCATTTCCATTATGTACAGTATTCTGCAAAATCCCAAGATATAGCAAAAACTCCGAGATACAGAATTAGCTATATATTTTTTAAAACCCTGATACAGTAAGCCGTGATAAATGAACTGTGATATAGTGAGGGACAACTGTATAGAACTTAACAATGATGTTCCTGTGAATTTTCATGTTTGAGTCTCTTTAAGGTGGTGATTGGCGAATCCTTTCAATTTCTATTTTAGTGTCTGATTCTAGCCTCTCGACGGTTTTCCATGATGATTTCTTGGAGCATGATATCTAAACTCTTTTTTTTTTAATCATAACTTTGCAGGAGTCCAACTATTCTGATATTGTCTCTCCTTGACATTTTCAAGATCATTGTTTTTGTGATATTTCATATTTCCTTCTATTATTTCCATTCTTTTGATTTTGCTCTGTTATTTCTTGTCTTGGGAAATCATTAACTTCACCTTGTCAAATTCTAATTCTTAATACATTTTTTACCCATGAGTGTCTGGATCTTTTTTTCCATTTGGATGATCTTTCTTTCATAATTTTCTTGAGTTTCTTGCATTGCTCTTATTTTTTTTCTAATTTTTCCTCAACATCTCTCATTTGGTTTTTGAGATCTTTCTTAAGCTCTTCCAAAAGTTATTTCTGAGCTTGTGGCCATTCATTGTATTTCTTTGCTGGTTTTGAAGTAAGTGTTTTTACTTCACTGACCTCTGAATTTAAGTTGAGGTCTTCTCTGTCCCCATAATAACTATCAATAGTTGAGTTCTTTCTCCTTTGCTTGCTCATTTTTATTAGTTTATTTAAAATTTAGCTGCCAGGCCAATAGATTTAATGATTGACTTTTTTTCTGGAGTCCCAGAATTCCTATTGTGTTGGGGGTATGTTTTTTGTGTTTATTTTTACCTGGTTCCTATTTAGTTATTCCAGGTTTTATAATCCATGGTCAGTTATAATTCTGGGTCCTCTGATCATCAGTCCCTGATTGACCTCAGGTATTCCAACTGGAGCCCATGGGCAATCTGTCACTGCTACTACAAGCAGCCAGTCTGCCTCCCACTGTGGCAGTAACCACAGACTCCACTCTCCTGAGAATGACAATAGCTGATAGGGCACCAGTCCCTCAGCAACCATACTCATTGGTGCATGCTCCTTCCTTACTTTTCCTTTCCTACTGTGTAGCTCAGGACAGAGCAGAAGTCTAGTTCATGTTCCTTTAGCCTCCAGAAACTCTCCTTTGCTAGCAGCAAGGCTTAAGTTCCTGCCCTCAGGGGTTGGTTATCTTGTTGATTCTACCCTATTTGCTTTGTTCTTGTCCCCAGGGGCCTATGGTGGTAGGCCTGAGGCCAGGGAAGTCAGAAACCTTCTTCCCTAGTTTTCCCAGGCTGTTTAACTTCACTCCTGATTCCCATCTGTTTTTGCCACTTTTAACTTTGATTCTGTTGAGTTATTTTTGGTTGTTTAGGGGGATAATGGAAGACAGGAAAGCTCCATGCACTACTTTACCATCTTCCCCTTAACTTTTCAAGATCATTGGTTTAAGTGACGGCAGGCTAAGGGATTTATTAGTCCTAGAAATTTTTGAGCAGGAAAGTGACTCATTCAGACCTGTGCTTATTTTGGCATGTATGCAGAAGGGAAATTTGTGAAGGAGGGGGATGAGTTGGAAAGGCCAATTAGGCAGTTTTAGTAATAGTCCAAGAAAGATGTTATGAAGACATAAAAAGGGTTTTTTTCATCACTGGTAATGTCTTTTGACTCCAGCATAAATTGGATTTAAGCAAGACAGAGTTGAAGATATCAGCTTCACTCTCTCTTCCAAAGTAGAATCATCAAAATCCAGTGGCAAGACAAAAGAAAAGATGACTGGTGATGGCTCAGGATGAAGTGGATGACCTTGGCATTTTCGATGTCTGACCAAGCTCTAAGCGCTCCACAGTGTCCATAGTGCCCACAGCACCCACAGCACCATGGGGGTAGAAAGAAGAGGATGGATATGAGATGTTGGGGGGTTAAGTAATAATAAAAGGAACAATAATAAAGAAATAAGTAATAATCAGAGTTACTGATATTCATAAAGAACTTTAAAGTATGCAAAGTGTTTTTCATACAAGCTCTATCTGAACCTCAGTTTCCTCATCCATAAAAGTGGGGAGGCGGGGAACAGTTAGATTAAGTGACCTCCAATTTGATTTTCCTTCCAGTTTGAAAAGTTCTATGGTTATCATCAGGCTACATAGACTATTTTCTACACACCTGCAAATGTATTTCCTCCATCTTTCCTTTTATTAAAGCCCTACTCATGGTTACCCCCCTATCTCCAAACTGCCATTGTATATTCTTTCACAAATCACTGAGGGCTATTGATTTTGTTTCAAGTAGATTACAACCTCTTTAAAGCCAAGGGTAATTAATTCAACCAATATTTGTTGACAAACCTGTTTATCATGTGGAGAGGCAAAGCAATGAATGTAACTGAGGAAATGGAGGCATGTCACTGGGCATGGAGAAAGAAAGAATTGAGTTAAAAACATGGATACTTAGTAGCTATATGACTCCAGGTAGTCACTTAATCTGAGTTTCAAGTAATTCCCAAGGTTCTATTCAAGTTATACATGGTTAACATCTGCATTGGTGGAAGGAGTTCCCACATTAGATTTCCTTACCACAAAGCATAAATCCTGGATGTATTAGTGACACATCTATTAAGCAGAAAGTTTTTTTTCCTTTTATATCTCTCATAGTTCCTAGTCTAGAACAGGGTTCACAGAAGAGGCTCAGTTAGTATTTGTTGATTTGATTGTTGCCAACCAAACTAAGAGTAGGTAGAACTCCAGAGTTTTCTCATTCACAGACTCTTTCCAATGGACTATTCTGGCAGTCTGTAATGGGCTTCTGAAAAATAGTTAGAATTATCCAAAAATATAATCTCTGGGAGGTAGTAGGCTCCCTGCTCACTTGAAGGTTTTTTTTTGTTTTTTGGTTTGGTTGGTTTTTTATGCAAAAGCTGGCTTACCACATATGTGAAAGCAAGAATTTGTTTTCAGAAAAAATTGAACTAGTAAATCTTTGGGGTTCATTGCAGCCTTGGTATTCTGTAATTCTGTAGTACCAAGGAAAAGCTACTAAATGCTAAAACTTTCCCCAAAACCACTAATGGTTCAATCTATCAAACTGTCACTTTTCAAAGAAAGTCAGTTGTGCTTATCAATACACCTTACTTGAAGAGTAAGAGAAGAGGCCTTAGTGCTATGACCATCTTCCCTAAAAGAGAAATTCATCTAAACTGGGACCAAGATAAATCTGAGAATCACTGTGCAGTGAGCAGCTGAAGATGAGGTGCTCTTGGCTAAAGGGCAACAGTGGGCTGGGATCTTCCTTAGGGCAGGGAAATGGTCTAGGGAGCAACTGAGGAGTCAGGATTCAAGCCATGGAAAAATCCCAGCTTTCCCCTAGCACATTTTTCATTGCACAAAGGGGAGGGAGGTGGAGAACTGTGGGGTAGGATGGTGGGAGGGTAGAAATGGAGGATGGGCACTATTGCCTTCATGAAATAAGGAAAAATCTTATTGCAACTCAACCAGACAATAAAATTTGACTTTCTCTGCTGTGTGTGTGTGTGTGTGTGTGTGTGTGTGTGTGTGTGTCTGAGAGAGAGAGAGACAGAGAGACAGAGACAGAGAGAGAGCGACAGAGACAGAGACAGAGAGAGAAAGAGAGAGAATACAACTAACTGTATAGTATTAAAAATGAACAAAATTGAAATTAAAAAATTTAATTAAAAATTTAAAAAAATAAAAAACAACAACCATAAAATGGCTAGCATTACAACATTCAGAAAGAGGAACAATTCGTTTCTTTCCTTCTCTTTAACTTAGTTGAAACAACAGAATTCTGTTTTTTCCGCATATCCTCTTGCTTCCAATGTAATTAAGAGCTGTGCCTCTGCACAACTCAGGGTTGGTTTGTGTGCTTCTGTTTAAATATGACACCTAGACTTAAACTTAATATATAGGGACTCTGCCTCCCCACCCATTCTCACCAAAGAGCTTTGGGACACACCACTTATTTTTTCCAAGGTTTTTCCAGCTTTTCCCTTGATAAATACCAAGCCTCTCCTCTGGCTGACTCAACCCATTGTTTCCCCTAGGATTTATAACTCAGATAAGGGAAATTGTACACAGTAGGGCTGGGGGTGGGGGTAGGATTTGCTACATTTGAAAAAATGCAGTGTTTTCTTTTGCATTATTCTTCATATCTGAATTTCCAGAAGAGTTTGGAGCCAACCCTCTCAGGAAATATGCATGGCAGCAAATATGGAGCCACAAGTTTACTATGCTTCTGAAATGCAGTTTTCCTAACTATTTCACAGACTTCTTAAACCTGGTGGAGGTAAGGTATCCATAAAAATCCAACTACCATAGGAGACATCTGCTTTGTGGCTGGCAATGAGGAGAAAGGACACCTATGAAGCAGCATGACATAGTAGAGAGGGCACTGACCTTAAGTCAGGAAGACCTTGGTTCAAATCTCAATTTAGACACTTATTGGTATTGTGACTCCAACAACTTAATCTCTCTGTGCCTCCATTTGCTCAACTGTAAAAATAAAAGAGTTGGGCTCAATGTCCCCTAAAATCCCTGCCAACTCTAAATTCCTCCAGATAAAAATTCTTCCTCTGGTGACCTGAAGGAGAAGGCAAGTCCCAACTAGCTGTTGGATGCTGCCTCTACTGAACCTCTTTAGGTCCTTCCCTATGCACACCCCTAAAATCCACCCGATGATTTTTCACTGTGAAAATTGATCTAGCCTTTTGCAAGGAGTTAGTAAAATCTTGCCTTTCCCAAGAACTAGAAGCAAAGAGGGTGCCCATCCATTGAGGAGTGGCAGAACAAATTATAATATATGAATGTAATAGATCTATGGTGCTTTAAAAAAGAATTCAAAGAATGGTTTCAGGGAAACCTGGAAAGATTTGTGTGATCTCATCTACAGTATCAAGAAAACTATTTATAACAACAACATTGTACAGACAAGTAACATTTAAAGACTTAACCCTGAAGAATGAAACATCCAAGCTTGATTCTGGAGAACCAGAAATGAATAATTCTACCCACCTCCTGGCAGAGACAGTTCAGGGATTCAGGGTACAGACCAAGACATTTTTTTAATATGGGCAATATGGGAAATTGTATTGTTCAACTATGCATATTTTTTATTACAAGATATTTTTTTCAATTAGGCTGAAAAGTGAAGTGGGAGAGAAGGAAAATAGAAAGTTTTGTTAACTAAAAAATAAAAGCATTAAAAAAACTTCTTGCTTTTATTTCAGGTGCTTAAAAAGTTTTTCACTGAATGAAGTTTGACCAGGTTTGGATCAGAATTTAGTCTATAAAAAAATCTGTTTTCAGCTGATTTGGAGACCCATAGAAGATGACACAGCTCTTGCTTTCAAGGAACTTATCATCTGGTGGCAGAGATAAGATGACATATATGACAGTAAGAAAATAATTCATTCTTGTTTTCTGAATGGTGTGGGATAAGCTTTAACTGTTAGAAACTCTCTTCTTTTCCTTGGAGTTACTTGGGAGGACATTTTGCTTCTGATTTTACAGACAGTAACTTTCTGTCTTGAATAAATCTCCCAGGCAACATTATGCAAACATCTTAGTCGAAGTTACAGATTTGAAACGCCTGCACACTATTGTGTGATTTTTCTGAAAGTGTTTGGAGGGAGGGAAGGGGAATGTTTCTGTAAACCTTTTCAATACTCCAGAGTACAGCTGGCTAAACCTCTGGCATAGGACCCTAATGCTAGGGGCTGAAGAACTTCAAACCAGGACAGTGGTCTCATTTAAGGGATTACAGATGTGTGCTCTTCCCTGGAAATTTTTCCCTACTCCCCAGCTGAGCTGTAGTAAGTGTCTGTGACCTGGTTCTCAGCAGATGCTTTGGGTAATATCCCCATGGAGGTTCTCCACCCTCATCCCCAGTCAAAGGACAGACAGCTCCAGCCCACAACTTTAGAGAGATGGTTCTACTGGGCTTCAGGAGCCTTGGGCCTCTCTCCAGCTTTCTGCCTCATCCTTAGCCAGTCACAAACACAAGCTGCCAGAGTCCAGAACTTATTCTTTCTTTATGGATCCGGAGAGGAAAAAAAATAACGTAGCTGACAACCATCCCAGCTTCCCTATCCTTGGGGAAATCACAGAGCTGGAAACAGAATGAAGATCAGATGCTATATCCTGAAGCAACACTTTCCTAGACAGCCGTTTAGAGAACTATGTCTGCTTTAAAAGAAAAAAAAAAGGCCCTGTAGGGCCAAGAAGGGAGGGACATTTATAGGTAAAAGTGTCCCATAGCTGTTGCAAGATTAAGGTTTGTTACTGAAACACCATCAACTGCTTGAGCAAGCATTCAGATTCAGTCTTGAGTGCCATGGCAAGAATCCACAGTTTAAAGGACTTACTATGTGTTAGGCACTTCACACTGAGAATGCCAAAATAAAAATGAAAAAGTTTCTCCCCTCCTGGAGCTTACTACATTCTAGGTACTGCATTAGATTGGGGTTATTGTATCCCCCCTGGAACAGAAATAAAGATGAGAAAACAAGCTTAGGGGACTAAAGTCACACAGGTAGTAAACACAAGAATCCCAAATTAAGTTTAGAATAAGTGTGATATAATTGGCTAATTTTGGTTTTTCAGAGTAACCCATTTAAAAAGATCAGACACAAAGCTTCACTTCTAACATCAAATATTTGCCAATTGCCTACTCTGCAAAATACTGAAACAGATTTGTTTTGTTCCTTATACTCCAGTCATTTATAAGTAACTAAATTTTAACAACACGAAATGACATAATACTAGAGATTGAGAAAAGGGAACAAGCACTTATTTTTTTCTTTTTTAAAATAATATTTTCTTTTTGTTCTATTACATGTAAAAACAATTTTTAAAATATTCTTTTTTTTTAAAGTTTTGAGTTCCAAATTATCTCTCTTCTTCTGACCTTCCCTGCCTTCCTCCCTCCCTGAGATGATAAGCAATTTGATATAGATTTTACATGTACAATCATGCAACAAGCACTTATTAAGGACCTACTGAGTGCCAAGAACTATGCTAAGTGATTTAAAATATTGCCTCATTTTATTCTCACTTCTCTGTGAGATAGGTGCTATAACTATCTCTATTTTACTTTTGAGGAAATTTAGGTAGGCTGAGGTTAAGAATATTTGCCCAAGGTTACTCAGCCAGCAAATGTCTTAAGCTTGATTGAAACTTGTGTCTTCCTCACCGCTCCCCCCTAGTCACCTATCCATGGTACCATCTAAATGCTAACTAGCAACAACACAAGGCAGTGCCTAGTTCCCATAGCAGTTGTAGTTAGTGAAAGTTTTTAACCATCTACTCTTACAGCTTTGTGAGTCTCTTTTAGAACCAACTCATCTATACAATCAACTCTTCTTCTCTTAAGAAATTAATGAAATTAATTACCTCCACCCAATAATAAAGGGCTTTTAAAAAGTTCTTTGCAAGAGGGAAAAAAACAATAGCACCCCAACATTACAAATGTAGAGACTGATATTTAGTCTCTGACTTCTGTTCTATCCAGAACTGTCGACACTCAATTAAAAGCACACACAATCACTTCAACACTGTCTAAGGATTAGGAATATTGAAAACTCGAAGAGAAGAGAAATGTGGGAAGAATAGCAGACCACCCAGGCAGAATCAGCCACAGACAGAGGAGCTATCTGAGGCTTCAGCCCTCCCTTGAAGAATCACCACCCACTCTGCTAGAAAACCAAGATGGGGGTAGAAGGAGAAGGAGAATGAGGACGCTTGCCAGTGAGGACAGATAGCCCCCAAGTTGTCCATATCCCATCAAAATCTCTACTTGATGGTCCTTCATATTACAATAAAGATAAAAATATGAAGATAAAGTTATTCATTTGACAAATGAGTGAAAAGAAGATGCAATGACTTGATTAGACCTGGGTAGGTTATTTAATCTGTGTATTTTCAAATATTACCAAGAATATTACACATATCATGGTCACAAAAGTGAAGAAAAATAGCTTCTTCATTAGCTTTAGTGTTTGCTCTGTCCTACCTAGTTTTCAAGCCAATAAAATGTTTCTGAATAAACACCTCTCTTGATGGCAAGGAACCTGGTATTTTAACTAATCCCTGATGTCCAAAGTTTCCAGTAAAGGATTAAGTAAATCTGAATAATCTTACCAGATTATTAGAAAAAAAGCCATACAAAGAATGAAAGAGTATTGGACTTAGAAGCATAAAATGTGGGCTGAAAGTACTCTTCTGCCACTTACTCATGTTTTACCTTGGACAAGTTATTTTCTCCCCTTAGACCTTCAATTTCTCATCTATTAAATTCACTATATGATTCTCTAATGTCCATTAGAGATCTGATAGTTTACAATTTTACAATTCTATAGAATGATTTTGGACTTGGTAAAAAGGTATAGATTTTAATTTGTTAAAAACCCAATTCTTGCCACCACAGGCAAAATACAACTGAAGCTACATGAATTTCTTACTTAAAGTTCATTCATGCCTTCAGTGGGAGGAAAAGGACTCAGGGATGAGCAATCAATATTTGTATAATATTGGTTATCTTGTACAAATCATAACAAACAACATACAAGGGCTGCACATTGTACTGATGTAATTCTCTCCTAAGCTGCTAAAGGTCTGAGCAAGAAATTCTAAGAAAGGAAAAAAAATAAATTTCTCCTCTAGACAAATGTCACTTGCAAAGAAGTATGCTAGATTTCAGTAACGCTGGAGAAATAGGAGAAATAACCTTTGCTTGCCTTGACCTCACAACCTTCTTATTAATGACATTCTTCAGAGAAAGGGAGGGCCTTTGTATTTCAGCTGGTGCAGAAATAGACTTAAGTAAAAATCTAATAGGATTTTCCATGAAACCAATGCAAGAGGAGTCATAATTCTATAGGGAAAAGAGACCATGTGTCAGAATTTCATGACCCACAAATTATGCAAGGAAATGCTGAATAATACTTAACTCATTTATTAAGCCCCTTACAAGGAGCAAGTATATATAGCCCTATTTTTCTCCATTTCCAAAAAGATACTTTTCCACCAAAGAATTTTAATGTATTTCACTTCTTAAAATGCTCCCCAATACTCATAAGAAAGGAAATAGCTCTATTTTAATAGTGGGAAAACAGGAATAGTCATCAATTATATTAGCATCTCTTGAACATTAGCCATATTTTTAATATGCAACCTCATCACTCTGGACCCATTAATAGACATCTGAAATGCTTCCAGGAAAGGCTAAGATTTGCAATAAAAAAATACATCTCCTAGGACAAAGTAATAAGCATTCTATGTGCAAACAATAAAATGGATTTGCCATTATCTTATCTGTTCCCAGAAATTTGGGAATCATAGCATGGTTTATGGTTCATTGATTTGGAAAACATCTAACTCTCATGTGAGAAAGTATCTAGTTTCTAAAGTATCAAGCTCTCAGAGTAGTAGAAATGTCAGTCTTAACACTTTACCTGCCATGAAGACCCCCAGCAAAAATTTCTGAAATGGCTTCCTTGCAAAATAAATGATTTAAGTGGTTTTCCAAAGAGATCTGCCCATTTTAAGTGAGTCCCTAACATAATAGTACTGCTTCAACATTTAAATTTATATCCCCCATTTATAGGCACAATCCTTTAAGTTTCCATTGTTAATAATAGTGCTACTCCACACAACACTAAGGTTTGTAATTATGATCACTGGGTTTGTTTTATCAAAGTATCCTTACTGCCTTCCACATAGCACACACTTGATAAACGTCAATTATCTGTTTGAAAACTTTATGAAGTAGCTAATTATTGCTTTATTATAAGAAGAAGCTTTATTGCTTCTCTTACAGGTGACAATATGGGGACTCAATATTGGAGTCTTGTCCTTTGCCACCAGCTGGTAAGTGCCAGAGGCAGTTTTCAAACCTATATTTCTTGACTAAGGAATTAACTCTGTTGCTACAACTTAAACTTCTAAAGAAAATTCACAAAACGTTCCTTTCTTGCTCTAAGTATTGACAAAATCTGATGAGTGGGATTAAAATGGGTATGTTTTCATAAGCATATACCATATTTTTGTTCTGTAGATCCTTAGAGAGTAAGAATCAGATCGAGCCAGAAGACTTTCTGGATAGAAGAAAAGATGATTTCATTGGTTGAGACTTAAAGGAGATTTTCTGGCTTTTCGTTTGCTTTTTTTCTTTCCTTTTGTAAGAAGAAAAAAAAGGGATCTTGATACTCTTCAGGAATCTTGATTTACACAGTCTGAGAAGAGACTGTGGCCAGATTCCTAAGCCCTTTCCAACTGTCTGCCCTCTTAATAGCCATTTTCTTCTGGAGAATGAAAGTATCCTGAGGCAAAAGCTATGAGATTTAGTTTTGTGTTTCTAGGGGGGGTGAGCTTCCCATTAAGAAGACTGCATATCTATTGATAGGATTGTGATATACCTTGAACATAAATGGTGATTTCCCACAGTTCTGCCCTAGCAAATGGAAACAATAATGCTAAAAACAATAACAACACTAGCATTAAGGAGGGCTTTAGGTTTTCAAAGTGCTTTATAAATATTCTCTTTTTTCCCTCACAAAACCCTAAAAGAGAGGTGCTATTATTATTACCATTTTACAGATGAAGACATAGAGGCACAGAAAAATTAAATAACCTGTCCAAAATCACACAACTAGCTAGTCAATGACTAAAGTAGGAATGAATTTCAGGTCTTCCTGATTCAAAGTCTTACATTCTATCAATTGGGTCACCAAGCACTTGATCTATTGCTCTTAGTAAACAAATATATTCTATGCAACATCTCTTTGCTTTTCTTTTTAGTTCAGTAAAGCTTTCCTCCCCAATTACATGTAAAAATAATTTTTTAACATCCATTTTCTAACATTTGCATTCCAAATCCTCGTCTTCTCTCTCCTTCTACTTGAGACAGTAAGCCATTTGTTAGAAGTTATGTATGTGCTATCAAGCAAAACATATTTCCCATATTTGTCCTGTTGCAGAAGGAGATTCTATCACCGAAAAAAACCCCAAAAACTCCTGGAGAAAATAAAGTAAGAAATAGCATGCTTTTACCTGCATTCAGTCTCCATTAGTTCTTTCTCTAGAAATAGAGAGCACTTTTCATCATGTCCTGTGGAACCATCTTGGATCATTGTAATGCTGTGCTAAGCCAGTCACAACTTATTATCATACAACATTGCTGTTACTGTGTACATGTGCTCCTGGTTCTGCGCTGCTCACTTTTCTTTTGCCATCAGTTCATGTATGTCTTCCCAGGTTTTTCAGAAATCATTCTGCTCATTGTTTCTTATAGCACAATAGTATTCAATCAAATTATACACCACAGGAAGGGGGAGGGAAGAGGTGTGGGAGACAACATAAATCATGTAACTGTGGAAAAATATTTTAAAATTTTAAAAATTAAATTAAATATAAAAAAACAAATATACAAAACAAAGGGGCATCCCCTTAGTTTCCAATTTTGTGCCACCACAAATAGAGCTGCTACAAATATTTTTGCACAACTAGGTCCCTTTCCCTTTAAAAAAAATCTCTTTGGGGTACAGACCTAGCATTCTATGCAACATTTTAAAGATTCTCTCTTACTCTCTCCTCTGTTCTTGTTTTTAATTGAAAGCTCTTCGAGAGTAGGAACTTAATATAGTTTGGATTGCACAGTACCTGGCACAACCCCACATAGGCTTATAATAATGAGAAGCTCCTTAAAGAGGAATTTAACAAGGAGTAGCTAAATGGCTCAGTGGATAGAGAGCCGGTCCTAGGTTCAAATCTGACTTTAGATACTTCCTTTCTATGTGGCCCTTACTCTCTTCTGCCTTGGAACCAATACACAGTATTGATTCTAAGACAGAAGGTCAGGTGTTTGTTTTGTTTTTTAAAGATGGAATTTATTTTAGAATTATTCTACAGTACACCTGTCCAAAACAGATCTGTCATTTAAAACACAGGTAGCTGTTTGCATTCCTTTTAAATTGCTTTAAAATGGGCAAACACACACATCCAAAACAAAACAAATCCCCAAATCATATTTACACACATTAATCATCATCCAGTACTTGTCAACTTTTTACTCTAAAAGTCAATTCAGTCTTTCTTTTTTTAAACCCTTACCTTCTATTTCAGAATCAATATTAATTGCCAGTTCCAAGCAGAAGACCAGTACAAGCTATTGGGATAAAGTGACATGCCCAGGGTCACATTGCTAGAAAAGGTCTGAAACCACACTTGAACCCAGGACCTCCCATCTCCAAGCCTGGCTCTCTATCCACGGAGCCACATAGTTACCCCTTAAAAGTCAATTCAGAGGGGGCAGCTGGGTAGCTCAGTGGATTGAGAGCCAGACCTAGAGACGGGAGGTCCTAGGTTCAAATCCGGCCTTGGACACTTCCCAGCTGTGTGAGCCTGGGCAAGTCACTTGACCCCCATTGCCCACTCTTACCACTCTTCCACCTATAAGTCAATACACAGAAGTTAAGGGTTTAAAAAAATTTAAAAAAAAAAGTCAATTCAGTCTTGATCAGTCCACAAGAGAAAATCAATGAAAATCTGGGCTTATTTATTAAACATCAGCAAATTGCCTGGTCTGAACTGTTGGTACTGAGATGGACATACACAAATAATAGTTTGGCTCAGAGGCCATTCCTCCTTTACTCTGTGCTAACTCACTGTATGTTTTATCTCTAAGTGTTGTCTCCCTCAATTAGACTTGCATTTTCTATTAGTTTCTTCAGCACTTAGCACAGTGTTTGACACATATTAAGTGTTTAATATGCTTTTTTCATTCATTCATTCATTCATTCATTCATTCCAAGTCTGTCCCCAAGGACAATGAAGTGAGGACACCTAGTTATTGTCAGTTCTGCCATCAACTAGTTACATGACCATAGAAAAGTCATTTTATCACCTCTCTAGTTTCTTCATTTATTAAAGGAGTGAGTCAGAATACATAAATCTGAAGATACTTCCTGATCTACAATTGTATGTTTCTATAATGTTTAGAAAGTGTTTTGTAAATATATGGAATGCCACTTTGCTCTGTAAATATCCCTTTGGAAGACTAGTATTTGACGACTAGAATAAGTTCACATTGTGATTATTCCAGACCCTTTTCTAAGACTCATGAATTCCCTCATTTTTTCTGTTTTTTTCTCTGTGCTAAGCCATGCTCTCTTTAATACCGTCCTTTGCCTTACTCACTGAATCAATGGCATCTTTTCTGTGACACTAAATCAGCCTAGAATGATGAACTGATTTCATTTTCGGGGACTACTCTGCACTCTCAGAAGAACCATTGTTTCTTGTAATTTGTCCAAAGACTCCATTTAATGCTTGCCTGCAAGTGTGGATGGATGACATTCATCATTTAGAAAATTTGCCAATAAAAGGGATACAGCTGTTGAGTTAGAAGAGCATGTGGCTGAAAGTTGCTTATGGACAGATTTCTTTACTAAATGGTAGGTAATACATTCCCTTGATTTTTCCTCCAATTTGTAATACTGGAAAGCCATGGGCCACTTGTACAAAAAAGAGGAAAAACCCTCCTTCAGCCTGATGGGTATTGTAGAGAGAGAGACAAAACCTTCCTCCAGCTTGGTCAAAAACCAAGAAGGAACTGAAGTTCAGTTATTTTCAGTTGTAGACCCACAATTCCTTTCTACCCAGAATCCTTTCCCAGGGCTTATCTCAAAATTCCCTATTTTCAACTAACCGCAGAAAACCATACTATTCCTAATTATATTCCTACACACCTTCTTTCAAATGGCCAACCTCTTACCCCAAGGCTTAGTATCATGTAACATATCATGACACAAGCACTGCATGTCTCTATTATGACTAAATAGCTGTAGTTATGTAGAATCTGTAGAGCTAATGTCACTATTTACATTGAGAGAGGAAACTGGAAAGAGCTTTATAGTTCAAATCAATCAAATAAGCCTTTATTATTTACTATGTTCCAAGTACTGTAATTGACATTGGGAATACAAAGACAAACATGAAATAGTCTCTAGGCTCAAGGACCTCACCATCTAAATATAATTACTAGCATAAACTAAGCTGGCATAGGGGTAAATACCTAAAGCATACTTCTCTATACTATCCATCTTTACTTCCCTTAACAGCAATAAAGTTTGCTGCCTCACACAAGATTTATATTTTTTTATTTTATTTTTTAGGGTCCACATGGAAGAATTACAGGATCCTAGAATTAAAGGGCATCTTTAAAGCCAGTTAATCTAAATGAAGACAGCAGGGGTGGTGGTGGTGGGGAAGGAGGGGGAGCCAAGTTGGCAGCTTAGTAGCACTGAATGCTAGAACTGCTCAACTGCTCCGAAAATCTTCCCAAACCAAGCCTAAATGAAGGCAGCACTAGATCTAGAGTCAAAGAAGTGGGTTCAAATCCCAAATGTGCTACTTACTAATTACTTGACTAATTACTTGGGTAAGCATTCATTGGGCATCTATAAAATGAAGGAAAGTTCCCTTCCACCTGTGGACCTATGAACTCTTATCTCAAGTTCAAATCCCTTCCCTAGTAATCCTGACTAGTGGTCACCCAACAGGTCTGTTGGTAGGAAACCACTATGTAGTATAGCAATCTATTCCATTTTTGGATAACTCTAAATATTAGAAGATTCTTCCTTTCACTGGGTAGAAATTCTACCCATTGGTTACTGTTCTTTCTTTCAGGATCTGATAAAATAGTGAACAGTTAAAAATTATTGAGTACTAGCTGTTTGCCCACTGTTGTGCCAATACTACAAAGAGATTTCTGGAAAATATGAGAAACACAGAAGAAACAGTCTTGGAGACATATGGCACCATGAAAATGCATGAAATAACTGGAGAACAAGTGGTGATCTGGACATATAGGCAACAAGTACAAGTAAAGCCAGAGAAGGGAAAAATATGAAAATGGAGCCACTAGGGAATATTTCACAAAGAAGGTGGGGCTTTAAGAAAGAGTCAGAAGAAGTTGAATCATCAGTGTAACAAGAGGAGGATGTGCCAAGCAAGAATAAAAGTGGAGAGCCTGGTATGTTGGCAACTCTCTACAGTACCTCCACAATAGGAAAACTGGCTTAATTGAAGCACAGAACTTGTATTGGGGAACCACCACAGGCTAAGGACTCTGGCCCTTTTCTGCTAGGCAGATATGTATGGAAATGAAACTTGCCCAGAACCACATGAACCTAGCTCTTCTCTTTCCCCAATACTGCCACATAACCTTCCACCCTCAAACATAAAGTCAGTTTGGGAATTATGCCTGCTCATTTCTACTATTCTACATTACTTCAGAAAGGCTGACTTCCAGGGCTTAGAATCTTATCACAGTGGTTTGGAATCATACAGAGATAAACATCCTTTCCTACAGTGGCTAGCATGGGTGCCCTTTCCTAAACAAAACTGGCTTCCCATTGCTACTTTACTCCAGATATATATATTTTGTGGCTACTGCCAATACTTTTACCTATCGTAGTAAAATGGGAGGTATTTACTTAAATTTACTTAAAGTCTGTATTTTAAAGTGGCTAAAAGCCTTATCCAGTAGGGAATAGTAACAATACTTTGGATATGATCTACTCAGCTCCTTGCTGGTGATAGGACATTTAATAAATGCTGACCGAAGCTGCCAGCATAAGCAGCACAGCCCAAAGGAAAATGTTCTAAGGCAAGAAAGAGAAGATTTAAGTTCTAGATAGTTCCAAAAAATTATGCAGGGTGACCTTGAGTTAGTTACTTAAGACACCTATGCCTCATTTCCCCCATCAGTAAAATGAGAATTATGTATCCATCCTAACCTACCCCACAGGGATATTATAAAGACCCCAAATGAAATTTAAAAGAAAAGAAGAGGCCTACAAATTTCAAAAAAGGCATTATTTTGGATGTTAAATATTACCTTTTTTTTTTTAGACACTCACCAATTGAGCTAGAATGTCCCTTTATTAGGAAAGAGGTAACTATTATAAGGCAAAAGAATGTTGTCTTAAATCTTCAGCACAGTACTTTCACTCTGGATAATATTGCCCCAGAAGTGAATTAAATGAAATTAGTAGAAATACCCTCATCTTCCTACCTTTGCCATTGAACTGTAGCATAGGAAGAAGAGAAGCTTGGGAAAAACATGCCCAGTGCCAAGATCTCAAGCAGGTCCAACTTGGATAAGAAATTGCCAGAACTTCTCCCTTAGAATAAGGAACAGCACGTAGATCTGGGGGCTATAGAACCCAGCCCAATAGACACTGTTCAGGATGAGGGACATTCATTCTACTCTCAGTCCTACTGCCTAATTCTCACCCTGGACATTTGTGCACCCATCCTGTTGATTATAGAGGGATTACAATGCTCACTGCTATGCAGAATGAATGTATTCATGCAGACAGACAAACATGCTGGCATGGAAGGGGCAGCATTTTCACACTGAGCTGGAATGAATTCCACCAGCCTGAATGAGTCTGTTTTCTTAAGCCTCCAACTCCCAGCTGTGATCTTATCATTCAATTTTAAACAGATATGCTCCTACCCAGGGGACGCTGTGGTTCCAATCTACCAAGAAGACCTGTCTTCTCTGATATTAACTGGTCATAAATGCTGTAGGAACTGGAATTTGTCATCAGCTAATTAACAAGTGATGGCGGCATTCATTAATGGAGGTAACTTTCAGCACCCCTGGGATTACATTTCCTGACACTGAATCTTGAAATAATAATAATAATTCCTTATATCTGTCTAGTGCTTTGCTGTTTTATGAAAGGCTGTCATATAAATTATCTTGTTTGCTCTTCCCCAGGACAATTCTACGAGGAAAGCAGGGCAGCAATTATTATCCCTAATTTCTAGATAAGAAAACTGAGGATCTGAGAATTTAAGGGATTTGTCAAGATCATATAATTTGATGATTCACAAGCAAGTCTTTGCTCTCTGACAGGCACCCTTGTATAAACATTCAAAGATAAAAACCCAAACAAGCCCTGCCTTCAAGGTACTTTTCAGACCAGTTTGAAAATTTTTAATTACTATGAAGCTTACAGTCTCTTTAAGGAAATAATACTACAGATATATGAAGTCATTACTGGAACTCGGGTCTTGTGACTCCATCCAGAGGAACAGATTCAATTTTAAGTATTGTTTCATCTTACCTAGGCTTTAAGGATCTTAACTAGCTCAAGACTAAGAATTTCTAATTAGTGAGGAATAAATCATTTTAACTTTGCCCTCTAAGGAACAAACAATTAGAAATATTCAAAGATTCTGGGTTACTCAGGATCAAATTCCTGTAGCTCCTTTAATAGCCTCATAGAAAGAACACCAAGAAACCCAGATTTCAGTCCTGTTTGTGCCAGGTGTTTGTTTGTGACCTCCCACAAAACTCTATGACTTCTCTGGGTCTCCCTTATTAAAATGTGGATCACTGTAATAGAACTGTTGTTTTCTCTCACCTCTCCGAATTAATGGTGAACACTAATGAGCTAACTTTAGGAGACATTCTTTGAACTTCTCGGAAGAAAGGAACTGTATCAATCCAATGTATTAAAATCAACACTATGATTATAGCCATTTGAGAGAAAGAAATGATATTTCAATCTGGGAAGAACAGCTCTGAAGCTAAATTCACAGCTTACAAAGTGCTTTGAAATCCTCATGAAAGGGCCTATAAAAGAACAATGTATGACAGGCTAGTTGTCAGGAACTAGATCATAGAACCACAGCATTTTAGAGCTGTGAGTTTTATATGAAACTCAGGAATATATCTGAAATTAAGATTTTTTACTGTGTCATCTAGTGATGTGACAAAAAAGGGTTAACAATACAATAATTTACATAGTACTCTATGATTTTTTTTCCAGCTTTATGCTGAAAAACACCTCCTGGGGATTTCTCTTCAAACAAACCCCAAGATTTTTATCTACCTGCTTTGAGCCCACATCCAAACAAAGTGGAGAGGCTCCTGCCCACACTCACAAGACTTGGATTCCATTCCGTTCCCTGACCCATGCTCCACCCTTGGCAAAGCAGGGGAGCCTGGACAGAAAGCACAGGAATAGTAGCAAAACAAAAACAATCCAAAAATGTGGGACCTCGTCATATGCTGCTGACCCAAAAGGCCCTCTAATCAAATTAGTCCCTTAAAGTCTCCTCAGGAAAGGAATAATAAAATTCAACACTGACTGCCAAACTCAATCTTTCCTAAATTCGTCAGGAAGACATATAATTGTTGGGAAGGTTTTCTTGTTTTGTTTGTTTAATCTAGACCTGTAATTTCATCACTGTAGGGCCTCCCTGCTGTAGATACTCCTCTGGTATATCAGTACAGTCTGAGAGTTGCCTGGGGTAATAAGATGTGACTTGTCCAAAATCACACATTTGGCTTGTGTCAGAATTAGTGCTTGAATCTAGCTTTTCCAGATTCCAAGACTGGCACTCTATTCCCTACATCATACTGTTTCTGTAATCTCTATTAGCTTAAACACACACACACACACACACACACAGAGGGAGAGAGAGAGAAAGAAAGAAACAGACAGATAGACAAAGAGAGAGAGAGAGAAGAGAGAAGAGGGGGAGAGAGAAGGCAAGGGAAAACAATGACTATTTCTAGTAGAAATGCATACCAAGAAGTTGGTTCAAGGAGTAATTACGGTTATTAACAGCAAGAACGAGCCCGAATTGACAATGAAACTATATTCTAGCAACAGACAGTAAATATAACAGCAACAATTTAGGTTCAGATACTAGCTGTGTGGCTTGGGGAAATCCTTTAACTTATTTAGACCTCAGTTTTCACATCTGTAAAATGAAGGAGTTGGAGAAGATTGTTAATACATTTTCTAGCTCTATAAATATGGATATAGGTATGGCATGGTGAACACTGAATTTGGGAGTTGAAAGCCTTGAATTTCAGTCTGCCACATAGGATGTTAGATCTTAAGCTGGAAGTTATCTTAGATGCCATCTAGCCCAATCTAACAGGGTGGTGAATAGGTGCAGTGGATAGAGCACTGGACTTGGGATCAGGAAGACTCATTTTCATGAGTTTAAAACCAGCCTCAGATCTTTACTCTATGACTCCAGGCAAGTCACTTAATCCTGTTTGCCTCAGTTTCCTCATTTGCAAAATGAGCTGGAGAAGGGAATGGCAGACCACTCTGGCATCTCTTCCAAGAAAACCCAAAATGGGGTCATGAAGTGCAGTCATGACTGAACAATCCAAACCAGTGATTCCCAAAGTGGGTGCTACCACCCCCTGGTGGGTGCTGCAGCGATCCAAGGGAGAAGTGATGGCCACAGGTGCATTTATCTTTCCTATTAATTGCTATTAAATCTTTTAAAAAATTAATTTCCAGGGAGCTAAGTAATATTTTTTTCTGGAAAGGGGGCAGTAGGCCAAAAAAGTTTGGAAACCACTGATCCAAATCCTTCATTTTTACAGAGGGAAAAATTCTCATTCACCTACTCTCCCTCCTTTGATCTTTTCAAAATTTCTTGTACAAATCATCTTCTCTTGTCTCATATATCTACCGCTATGATCCAATCCTTCACCTCATGCTTGAACTGTTACAAGAGCCTTGGTTGGTCTTCATGACTCAAATCTCTCCTCTCTCCAGTTCATCTTCCACTCAGCTATTACAGTAATCTTCCTAAAGTATAGATCTTACCATGTTACCTCCTCCCTTTGTCTACAAACTCTATGAAACCATGACTCTGTCTGGCTTTCCTGCTCTTCTTTACACATGACACTCCATGCCTTCTCAATGACCGTTGCCAGTGCCTGGAATTCTTTCCCTTCATCTGCACTTTCTGGTTTCCTTCACTTTCAAGGTTCAGCTAAAACCCAACTTTCCACAAGAAGCCTTTTCTAATCTCTCTCAATTCTAGTGCCTTCTGTCCAAAGTTACCCCCAATTTACGCTGTATACGTCTTGTTTGCACATAGTTGTTTGCATGTTGTCTCACCTATTACACCATGAGCTCCATGAGAGAATGTTTTGGATTTTCTTTGTATCTCCGGTTACTAGGACAGCAGCTAGAATATAGTAAGCAATTAATGTTTATTGACTTGCTAACTAATTGTCTGACTGAGTTTAAGTGATTTATTCAAGGTCAAACAGGCTGTCTCAAAGAGGGAGTGGGAACCTTTGCATCGTGACACCATGTTGCTGGATATGTAACTTCGGTCACTTCACCTCTCTAAGGCTCAGTTTCTTCATTTGTAAAAATGAGAATAATATCACCTTCATTAACTCCCTCTGAGATCTGTTAGGAGACTCCACTGAAATGGCATAAGTGGTAGTATATACACACATATTGAATATAACACATAACTGTGTACTTGAGTATTATTATTGTTTAAGGATAGACGGTTCTGTGAAAGGAAAATGATAGCACCCACTCAAGTAAGTTGCTCAAGGTACCCATCAAGGTCTGTGGTTCTGTGGTTTATCTTGAACAGAATGGAGGAATTGATTTCCTGGACTAAGCAGAGGCCCGCTCCTGCTGCCGCTGGATGGATAGAATTTCTGAGCCACAAGAAATCCAAGTTGCCAAGTGTGCTTGTGGGGAAGTAAGCTGAATAGAGTCATTAATGACACAGCAGAATCTTGTTCAAGACCCACCAGGATCTCTGCCAGCCAGCTGTTTCCTCCTAAATCTTAACCATTTTCACACTCAATAATAGTAATTTTTTTTAAAAAAAGCAAGTTATGGGAAATATTTCATTCCAAGGTAAAATATTAAGTTCATTCTCTTCTTGCCTGAACTACTCACATGCATGTATCATCCAAGCATTAAAATTTGGAGTTAATTATATGGAAATCTGGTATTTCCTTCCAATCCCAACTGGCTTATGTCCCCACTATAGCTGCCCTTCTTTCCCCAAAAGTTTTCCAAACCTTGGCTTGGTGGGAAAATATACTAGCTTCAGGCAAATCACTTCAGAATCATTCTGAGTGAGACAGCTGGATCTTCTTTGAAATAACATCAATATGACCTTGAAGGAATCTTAGCATCCATTAGGAATAAAGTGGTTTTGACCTGGCACCTAGCACAATTCCTTGCATACAGTAGGAACTAAATTAATGTTTGTATATGGCAAATAATATTGGGTTTGATTCTTGTGTACAGTGAGTGGTAATCCCCTAATGAAAAGGAAGTGCTCACCATTAGTAAAAGAAGTAATAGAATTCAAACCCAGATCCTCTGACCTCAAATCCATCTTCAGAAGCAAGGACTCTCAAGGACTTTCCTGCTCAAAATAATTCTCTTCCACCTTTGTCCAGGATTACCAGAAATTCCTTTAAAGACCTGAAAAGTTATTCCTCCAAGAGCAGAGATGAATTTGCTCTGAGCCATCAAACTGGTTCCTCTTTCATCTACAGAGGAGCATTTGCAAAATAACATGGGCAGGGTTAGTAGTTAATGCTTCTAATTTGGAAATAGTCATGCTAACTATTCCAGAGGGGAACTGTACCCTTAGCCTTATTAATAACTAACTCTAAATTAATGAATTAATGCTAATTGACCATTACAGATACATAAGAGAACACATTTTTAAAAATTAAATCAGCACACATTTTAGTGTCTTCTGACATTTTGAGGGTTTCTTGATATCCTCCCATTCTTCACATTGCACAAATACAAATCTAAATACTACTTGAATTGCTGACACCGAAGAGAATCTGTAGTGTCCCTCAGTTGCACGTATGGGAGAATAAGAATAAAGTGACAGTAGTAAGGGTTGGGGATTGGTAGGGAAAGTCCTTTAAGAGGAAGTGATCAAAGAACCAACAACTTCTTTGTCTGAAAAAAATAACTACTTTCTTCCAAGTACAAGCAAGACAGTGAATATCCAGTGTGGGAGCAGCACATAGATCCCATAAAACTGCAAGATTTGCTTTTAGCCAGGGCTGTTTACAATTATCTTGCACCAAACCAACATCAGATGGGTGGGAGATGGAAGTCAGCCCACTAAGAAGCCAATAGGTCAATGGGAAAAAATTATTTTAGGGAATGCTGATCCTCTGTGTTTGAAACTTTTAACCAAAACAATGGCAAGTTCTCATGGTCTCCCTGTGAGGAGTCCAACACTCCCTCAAATGCAGATTTTTACATTAGGCTTTAGACTGCTACAAAAAAAAAAAACAGCCTATAATTCTATGAATGTCCTTTGCTTTATTATCAACAAGAAGACACTAGAGGTGCCATGGTACAGTGAACAGAAAGCTAATCTCAAAGTCAGGAAGACTTGGGTTCAAGTTCTGCCTTTGATACATTTTGGCTGTGTGGTCCTAGGCAAGTCATTCAAGGTCTCTGTGCTTCAGTGCCCAAGGAAATTCTCTAAAATTATAAATTATAGAAAAGGCACTAATCTACCTCTGCATTGGTAGTGGAAGTTGGTTTTGTTTGTTTTTGTTTTTACTAGGAGTTTCCTTTATGGATAAAATAGAAGGTTTTTTTTAAGAGTTATTTTCTATTTTTGATCTCTTAGCCTTAATAGGTTAAGGAACAAAGTGAAAAATGGTATGCTTTGGTCCGCATTCAGACTATCAGTTCTTTCTCTGGAAGAATATGGCATTTTTTTCATCATGAGTCCTTTGGGATTGTTTTGAGATCCAGTTTTTGTTTTTGTTTTTTTGATCTTCTTAACTTCTCTGTGTCTCAGTTTCCTGAGAAGGGTTAGACTAAATGATTTCCAAGGTCCCTTCTAGCTCTAAAATCCTATGATACAATAAGTATTTCTATTTAGCTTGCCCCAAAGATACAATTTATGACATGAACTCCACCTATACCTTAGTAAAGGTTCAGATACTTTAAGTTATTGGTAAGATTCCAGAATTGCTAATCAGTCTCCTACCTCTGATAGCTCTAGCTATCAGTCACCTGCCAATCCCTAGGTTGGGGATAACTTTCTCTGCCTTCTCCTTTATCTTGGACCTGATAGAGTGGTAGCACCCAATGAGTTTCCATTTAGTCCTTCTTGCAACACAGACCATAAAAACAAGTTGCTCCTGTTCTGACTGGGAAGATCTTTGTTTAGGTCATGTAGGTTCCCAGATTACCAGCACTTTGGGGAGAAAGGTAAGAATGGCAAGGATCATAAGAATTTGTGCTGGAAGAAATGTCAGAGGTCATCAAGTACATCATCTTTATTTTATAAATTAGATATCTGGAACCAAGAAAAGTCCAGTGATTTACCCAAAATCACACAGATAGTAAATGCTATTCTAAGCATGATTAATTGATAATCAATGCCTGGGGCCAAGATGGGCAATGAAGATCTCTGGATTGGAGTAGGTACAAATTACTTAGGCTCTATAGGTAGGGTTTGAAGATCCCACCCTTTTGTTAAAATTCAGTAGAATCTTCACCAACCCAGTGTTTACATGGCTCACAGAGTAGCCAAAATGCCACAGAGTGGAATTTTCTTCCATTAAAAAAGATTGCCTTTTTAGAAAGCAATAAAAAATATGCTCCCCAGGCCTCCCCTGCTCCACTATACTTTATACCTAAAGCAAGTTGACCACTCCACACATCCACAATCCTGACCAAATTGAGCGTTTATATCCTCAAATTCACCAGACCATCATAACTGAATACCAGTCTAGGCCAGAAAATCCCTGCTCTAGACTGAAGACAAAGAAGGTTATGACTCAGGATAAAATGACAGAGACCTGGGAAAATGAAAAAGACAACTTCATATGTACATAATTCTCAAACTCAGGAAATTGTTATACCATCAAACTTGTTTGGCCTTAGGCAGAATTCTGAGACCTTCTTATCAGTGCTGCCAATCTAGATTTTGAGACATGACTCAAAAGCAAGTTTCATAGCTCTGAGTAGTTGCCACTTCCTAGAAGAGAGCTCCAATCCCAAAATACCAAAGTGTGAAAGCCATTAGCCAGAATGGCACACAGTTGTGTCTTCCATTGACATCACCATCCCAAAGTCAACTCAATTAAGATATACTAAGTGCTGAGGGCACAGAACCCATTTTCAACATGATATTGAGCCCCAAAGTAACTAGCAAAATTCCACACAGCTATTCAAAAGGCTTCTTGGTTTCCACTTTTTCCAAAGGGCTGCCTATTCATTACCTTAAAAAAATTTTAAAAGGATCTCAGTTTGAATCCTGCCTTGCCCATCTGTCTGTCCCTGGGCAAATCATTTCACCTTCAATTCCCCACCTGTAAAGAGAGAGAGTTGACCTTTATGATGTCTCCAAGATGTCACTTATGATTCTTATTGTCGTTGTTGAGTCATTTCAGTTATACCTGACTTTTCATGACCCCATTTGGAGTTTTCTTGCAATGATACTAGAGCAGTTTACCACTTCCTTCTTCAGTTCATTTTACAGATGAGGAAAACAGGGTTAAGTAGCTTGCCCAAGGTCACAAACCTAGTAAGTGTCTTGATTTGAACCCAGGAAGTTGAATCTTCCTAATTTCAGACCTCCTACTCTGTCCACTGTATCAACTAGTTGCCCTTTGTGATCCTATGACCTATTAAATTTTTATCTCTCACTTTCTTACAATATTTCCTAGCTTGGTACAGAGGTATCACGATACAGTTTAAAGATGTCAAATATGGGACCCACTCTCAAGTGTGGCTTGAGCCAGATTAAAATGGAATTGGGAAATATTTACAAAATAAAAATACATTAAACTATGATGTTAGTATGTGGTTTTCTAAGTCAATTTATGTATGGCTTTGTGGTCCCTACTTCTATTTGAGTTTGATACCAAATGTGTAGTGGACAGAAAGCTAGTTTCAGAACCAGGAAGACTTAGGATTCAATCCCACCTCTGACAGGCTGTGTGATCCTGAGCAAGTTCTAAAAGGCTCTTAAGTTGTATAAGGTTTTGATCTGAATGGTTAGAGAGAATTTTTCTCATCTGGAAGTATTCTCCTCTGATAAAATCCAAGACTCTAGCCCATACAGTGAGTGAAAGAAGCACTGGATATGGTATTAGAAAGCCTACTTTCAAAACCTGTCTCTTCTACTATCAGTATGGCTTGAGGTAAATCACTTAACATCTCTGGAACTCATTTTCTTTATTTGGCTGACGCCTTCTATCTATGTGATCTTGGATGGGTAAACCATTTAACTTCATTGGAGTTCAGTATTCTCATCTGAAAAATGAAAGAGCTGGACTAGATGTTCTCTCTGATTCCTTCCAGCTCTAAATCCCTGATCCTTGCTGTAATGACCACATGAGGAAATAATGATTTAATGATCCAGATTTCCACCTTGTGATGTTCCACACTGGTCTGTCAAAAGACCTGGGCTCAAGTTCCAGCTCCAACACTGACTTGCTGTGTGACCAGACTCAAGTCAATCTTTCTGCATCTCAATTTTCTCATTTGTAAAATGAGCAAGAATGGGACTTTAAAAAATGAGGCAAACAACACTTAGGCTATCAAAAAACATCACTTAGTCTATCAATATGTCAAGGTTGATGAGGAGAAAAGTGTTTTGTAAATCTTAAAATGCCAAAGAAATGTGAACAATGTTATTTCGGTAGGAAATAACAATCTGAAGGAAAAATTAATAGGCAAATAGCATCCAAAGAATCTGAATGGCCATCAGCTGCTCAAAGAGTATTTACCTTAATTCTATATCGTATGATACATAATAATGTATTATATGTAAAATATTATATAGTCATATTATGTATTATAAAGGATATTTAAGGCTTAGTAACTTTTTATGCATAATACCAAACAGCTTTATAGAATGTTTGCACCTATTCACTGTTCTACCCATAAAGCATCAGCATGCCATTTTACCCCTTCAACATTTGTCATTTTCCTTTTTTTAAAATCATCATTGACACTCTGAAGTGTATTAGATGGAATTCCAGAAATATTTTAATTTGCCTTTCTTTAATTATTAGTGATTCAGAGTATTTTTTCATATGGCTATAAATAACAAAATTTACAAAAAAGAACAAATAAATTACACTAATTAGATATACAAGCCTTTTTTTTAAACCCTTACCACTGGTCAGCTAGGTGGCTTAGTGGATGGAGAGCCAGACCTAGAAATAGGAGGTTCTAAATTTAAAAACCCATACCTTAGGGCAGCTAGGTAGCAGTGTGGATAGAGAGACAGACTTGGAGTTGGGAGAACCTGGGTTGAAATCCGGCTTCAGATACTTCCTAGCTATGTGGTCCTGGGCAAGTCACTTAACCTCTTTTACCTAACCCTTGCCCTTCTGTCTTAGAGTTGTTGCTAGGATGGAAAGTAAAGGTTTAAAGAAACAAAAACTCCTAACCTTCTGTCTTAGTATCACTTGAAGGAAGAAGAGCTGTAAGGGCTAAGTCATAGGGATGACTTCTATAGGGTCACATACATAGAAAGTATCTAAAGTAAGATTTGAACCCAGGTCTTCCGCACTTCATACCTGGCACCTTAATTATTGTGATATCTACCTGCCTCTGACAAGACCTCTTGAAATCCCCTTCAATACCCAGGCTCTAAGATTTAATCTCTGATTATCTGGGGAAGCAGCCAGTACCATCTTGGATGACACATGCTACATACAGGACAGAAGACATTTTGCACCATGAAGAATCCCTACATCATTGGGCCTATCCCTCTAATACCAGAGGCACAAAGTATCCCAGAAGCCTTCCCAAAAGTTATTTGCATTTTTGCAAATCAGCTCAATATGCTCCAAGACTATGCCTATGAGATAAAAGAAGTCAGTGAAACCCCCAAACAATAAGCTCATTCAAAACATAATCTCTTTTCCCCATCTGGGGACTTGAATGCAGTCAAAATGAATAAATTCTGTTGTGTAAGGATGGGGAAGTCAAAGAAGGGAGGGGAAAGAGGGCACAGACAGGAATGGCAGTATTCCCATTTGTTCAATTTCTACCCTCATTTCTGGGCACAACAAAGAAACAAAAGACCAAAACAAATCAATCCAAATATATGTTAGAACTTTCCTGGGATGTTCTGGGAAGCCTGGTAGAAGCAGGTATTTGGGATTCCCATTAAAGAACCTACCAAAAGCAATTCTACCCATAGTTTTCAGGTTTTTTTTTAAAGGGGAAAAAATCTCCTTAGCATGAGGCAAATAAACTCTATTATCTGACTCAGGCTTCAAGTATCTTCTTTGAGTGTATAAGAGACCAGCTGACCAAGTATGTTCATTAAAAAATGTTCTTGCCTCCAGGTACAATGAAAGGAACACTGACTTCAGAATCAATGAAGTTGGATTCAGATTTTATTTCTGGTGCTTACTAACTGGATGATTTTGGGTAAATGACTTAACTTTCCCTGGGTCTTTGTTTCTTTAATGGTAAGAAAAAAACTTGGGTTGGACCATATGGCTCCCAAAGTCCCTTCTTACTTTACTGCTATGATCCTCCTTCAGAATATGTGAGTTTAAAATTATGATGTAAGTCTAACAAATATGAATGCATTAATACATTCCTACAAAACCCAGAAGAATGGGGAGTACCTTTGTAGTCTAGTTGGAGGGCCTGGTTGCTTGTAAATATCTGTGTGCAAGAAAAATTACATACAAAGAATGTGTTATAGTAAAGTTGGCATAGGGAAAGTCATCATTTAGGGTTGGAAATATCCTGCCTTAAATCTAGCAGAATGTATTAGGTCCCTGAGAGGCAGCCTGGTTAGAGAGCTGGCTTTGAGAGTCAGAAAGACCAGAGTTCAAGTCTCATCTCTGACACATGATGGTAGCATGACGCTAGGGATACAACTTGAGTTTCGGGGTTGGGAGCAATGCCCTAAGACTCTTTTAGTTTCAAAGGAGGCTCTGGTCTGCATTGAGAAAGGGAGTTCTCCATGATCTGGTCTTGTGTCTCCTGCCCCCCCAAAAAGGATGAAAGTACATTGAAGAGGGGTACTTTGTAATACAGGGGATAGAATACCAGCCCTGGAGTTGGGAGGATCTGGGTTCAAATATGACCTCAGATACTGCCCAGCTGTGTGACCTTGGGCAAGTCATTTAACCCCAATTACCTAGATCTTGCCACTCTTCTGTTTTAAAATTGATACTAAGGCAAAAGGTAAAGGGCTTAAAGAAAAAGAGAAAGCACACTGAAGGCAAAAATTGTTTCATTTTTGTCTTCCCACTATCTACAATATTTCACACAGAATAAATACTTAATATACCTTTAATTTAATAGAAATTCTAAAAATTAGGATCAACTATTTCTTAACTTTCAAGGAAGGGAAAGGGCAACAAATTGCTATAGGACATTATTTGATTATAATTATCTCACACACTAGAAGAACTTTAAGGTCTGAAAAACATTTCCCTTACAACCCTATGAGATATGAAGTATCATCATCATGCTTTTTCCAGATGAGAAACTTGAGGCTCAAAGAGGTTGTTTTACTTGCCCAGGATCAATTCTCAGTGGTATCCTAGATTTAACAACTGGCTCACTTTAACAATTGATTCTCCGGGTAGAAAAGAATAGGCTACACACACTTTTGAATTTAATCTGCACCATTTTTTTTAACCCTTGTACTTCGGTGTATTGTCTCATAGGTGGAAGAGTGGTAAGGGTGGGCAATGGGGGTCAGGTGACTTGCCCAGGGTCACACAGCTGGGAAGTGGCTGAGGCCGGGTTTGAACCTAGGACCTCCTGTCTCTAGGCCTCAGCCTAGAGACTCCACTGAGCTACCCAGCTGCCCCCAATCTGCACCATTTTTAACATTTTCTCCATCACTTTCTTAAGTCTAGACAATCATCAAAACAATAAACCTCTGATTTGTAGCATTTGACAGTTTCTTAGATATCAATGCTCACACTGAATATTTAGCAATTGCCCAAGTTAGAACTGGTTCCTGCACATTGCTGGGAAAGTTCTGCAAACTGGTTTTTCCCAACTCCAAGTTCAATGTTCTTTCCATGCTTCCTCAAGGGAAGAAACATATTAGAGTTACTAAGAGTTCTTAGAAAAAAACCTAAAAAGTTTCTCCAAGAGGACTTTTCAAAGGAATTAGGAACATCTAACCAGGATACTTTCCCAGGTAGAGAAAAGGTTTGTTTGCTAGTGGCTTTCACCTTAATGGTCCTCCGTTTCCTCCATACTGAAAGCTAGAGGCAGGTGTGAAGGCAGCTAAGAAAACTGAAAATCTCCCAGTGCTGCCTAAATATCTCAATGCTACAGAGAATCACACATCCAATTGTGACAATAAAACATGAACACAAATGGATAGAAAACAGAATATCATTCTGTAGTTTGGGGCAGGACTATAGAGAAAAATGCTAAGTGCCTTCATGAAAATTGCCAGGTATAACTTCAGCCTTACACCAGGAATTTGTTGAGATGGAGTGACAAAATGTCAGAATTGGATGGAACCTTAGAGATCATCTGTGACAATTCCATAATCTTAAAGCTGAGGCCCAGTGGTGAAGTGATCTAACCAGGAATGATAGCTCTAACTCAAACTGTGGTGAATCCTGACTCCCAAGTGCCCCTCCTGGCTTCCTCTCCCAGTCTTTTCTTTTGGAATTCAGAATGAAGTGGTATAAAGGCTACTATACTAGAAATCAAAGACATGCTTTCCATTCTAGCTTCCTCACTAAACTAGGTGAGCAAATATGCAGTCGTCCCCTCTTAGTCAAAGTTTTGCTTTCTGCTGTTTCAGTTACCCCTGTGAATTCCAGGGGAAGGAAGGAGGCAGGGAGGGAGCTGCCACTACATGAGGGAGGAGGCCAGCACACAGTTCAAGGGCATGTGGAGACCAGTATCCAAGCATAGATAGTGAGAAGTCAGATATAAAGGCTGGCTAGTGGGTAACTGGGTGAACAGAGTAGAGCAAAGGTCTCCTCTCTCTACACTGGCAGTGGTCTGTCCACAACAGCAGGGTCCCTCTGCATGCCAGTTCTTCTACTTGCATTTAGAGGGTAATTTTGGTTTTTTTAGTTTGTGTCAGCGGCAGGAAGGGAGAGAAAGAGTACAGTACTGTACAATAAAGTTAACATAGATGGTAAAAGTTAAGCCAAAGGGAGAACTGTCCATGGTTTTAGGCATTCTTTAGGGGTCTTGGAATGCAGCCCCCACAGATAAGGGAAGGGTCAGAACTGTATAATAATGTATAATATGCTTTATTATTACTGTATTTAATTTTGGTAATATCTTACAGTTTATTTAAGTTATCAATTAAGGTTTATTATGAATATGTATGTACAAGAAAATCACACTATCTATATGGTGAGAGCAGTTGTTCACTTATCTCCTTGGTTTCAGTCATCTACTGTAGGTCTCTGAATACACTCTTCATGAATAAGGAGACCCTGCTCTAATTTCATATAAATGAGTCACAGTAGTTGGCAGCCTTGTAATAATGAACTCTATGTTCTCTATAATGTCTCTATAAGCACTAAATTTAATTCACTAAAGATCTTGCTGTAGTTTTATATGTGTATATACCTTTTTGTCAAATGATGCCTTCTTTAGTGCAGGGAGGAAAGGGAGGGAGAGAGATACCTGGGAATTTTTCTATAACAAATAAATTAATTTAAAAAATAAACATCTTGCCATTATTTTTTCTTTGCAAAAATCACAAAAAGGGTAATTAGCATGTTATTTCTAGAGGAGGATTTTATTTTAATTGTTATGAAATCTTAAAAGGTTCTATACAGACCACCAGAAAATCAGCTTCATTATAAGCAAAATGTTGAAATTCCCGTTTTTCATTTTATCCCCACCTCTAAACAATAACAGAGACAAGCATGGCCTAGGAGGTAAAGAACCTTGAGGTCAAGGAGATTTGGCTTCAGGTCTTCAGATACATACTAGCCATGTGACCCTGACTAGGTCACTTAACCTCTTAGGACCCCAGCAATTCAAAGGATGGTAAATTACAATAATTTACTCATCAGTGGAGGACATTTCCACAATAAGAATTCCCTGCCTTAATGAAATCACCATTTGGGGCCCAAAAATAAGAATTAAAAAAAACTGATATCAACAGAATTAACATTGAATTTCAAAACTTTTAAAGCACCTTACATACATTATGCCATTTAAGTCAACTTGAAGAAGTCTAATTACTATTTCCTTTGCCTGGGTATCCCTACAGACTCCCATCTAGCTTCAAAATTTCATCAATGTCAGGAGCATTCCCTCATTTTAAAAAAATATTGGTTAGTTATGTTTATCTATATAATTTCCAGTGATAGCCAAGATTGCCAAAACAATTGAGTCAATTAGAAGATCGTCCTACTGCAGGTTCTGAGTATTCACATCCTAATTAAGAACATTTATTGGCTCAAAAAGATTCTGCAGAAGAGATGGCAAAGTGAAAAGGCACTTTGCACTCCCCGTAATGGGGAGGACAAGTGGAACAAAGACTCTACAATCTCTTAATTGTACTATTACTACTACCATTGGTTACTGGTTATTGGTCTTTTCTCAATCCTCATCCTTCTTAAATCTCTGCAGCATTTGAACATTATTCATCCATCACTTCTCTGCTAGAATGCTCTCCTTTCTGGGTTTCAATAAAACTGCTCTCTCATGGCTCTGCTCGTACCTGTCATCCCTTTTTTTTTGGTCTCCTTTCTAAGATCTTTAAAAATGTGTGTCTGCTAACTAGGGGTATCCCACATTGTTCAGTCCTGAACCTTCTTTCCTCTGTATACAATCTTTCTAGGTGATCTCATCAGCTTAAGGGGACTGTATTATCACCTCTACACAGGTACCAGATCTACATTTGCCCAGCCTCAGAATCTACCTCTCCTGAGGATTTTTAACAGGATAGAACTCTGGGCCCTATTGATTTCTTAAATGCCATATATTCAAATTAAATATTACAGTTCCTCTGAAACTCTCTCTTAAATTCTCTATTACTGTCAAGGAAATCACCATCTTCCTAATCACCTAAATTTGAAACTCTTGGCTTCATTCCCCAATCCTCATTCACTCTCTCATTCCATATATCCAATCATTCACCAATCTTGTTTGTACCTTCACAGTACTTTTCATATGTATCTTCTTCTTTCTGTTCACACAACCACCACCCTAATTCAATACTTCATTATTCTCTCTTGCTTAGATTATTAAAATATAAACTTCTAATTGGTCTCTATGACTACTTTCTCCCCACTTCAATACAACCTCCATTATGCCACCAAAGTGTTTTTCCTAAAGTGTAAGACTCATCATGTTGCCTCCTTACTCAATGAACTCCTATTGCCTCTAGGATAAGATATAAAATCCTCTTTTGGGGGGCAAGGGGAGCATTTAAAGGTCTTCACAACCCATATCCTTCCTGTTTCTAGCCTTCCAATACTACAATACAGCTATTATGGCCAACTTGCAATTCCTCAGACATAACACACCTTTGCACTGGTCTCCTTTTTCATCTTCTCCTCTTGGAATCTCTAGCTTCCTTTAAGACTCAGCTCAAAGCCCTCCTTTTATGAGAGGATTTCCTGGTCTTCCCTGACTCTTCCTGCCAGGATCTTCTAGGGGTAGCATCATCCATCCACTTTGAATATATTTATTTGTACACATGTTGCCTCCTCTTTTATAAGCTCATTGAGAACAGGCACTTTGTATCCTCTGCATTTAGCACAGTTTCTGATACTATATAGTAGGTTTTTAGTCCCTTGGTACTTTTCTCTACTGATCCACTAATTGCCAAGGCAAGGTGATTTTCTGTCTATGGAAGAAATTTTAGCATAAGAGTTCTACTGTCACACTCTGCTATTTAAAATATTTGGAAAGCATGGGTCTCCTATTTCATAACTACTATTATCTTTTACTGTATCTCTGAAAATTATATACCTAGGAAGGCATCTACCTCTGCTTATAACCTGTGACTGCCAGTTCTATATCTGATGAAATCTGTACTTTTCCCCATAGTTATAATGAAATGTTAGTTTAGGGTTTCTAGATGTGGATCGATGGTTATTATCTTTCCTGCATATTTGAGATTGATCCGAGTATGGACTAGCTCAGTATTTCAAACTCAAATTACAGGTTTCCCTTAATGAATCTATTTTCCATTACTCCTTTCCAAGAGTCTGTTAATCCAATTATTTGTTCTTCAGAACAAAGTATAGTATATAATGATTGGGATCGCTGGTTTAGCCAATGGAAAAGCCCATCTAGCATGACTTTGGACCTTCACCAAACTCAAAACAATGCAAAGATTCCAGTTCCTATTCTTCTGGTCATCAGTGTGTTGTTTGCACTGAGCTGATAACAGCTGAGTATTCTTTTTTGGCTTCATGATGAGCAAAAGGACTGATACAGTGCCTGCCTGTAACCAACCACCGCTGGGGTAGACTGTTGTGATGTATGTAGCCAGTCAGGAACTCTTCTCTGCCTGCAGCTGCCTTTGAAGTCTAGGGGAGGGGCTGGCTGGAAGAAATGACTATAGTCCTGGTTTGTTCAGAAAACTGCAGATGCAGCGCTTCTGTTGGGGTTTGGCCTTTGGTTCCTTGAAGCGAGAGACTAATCCTTGAGCTCCCATGGAGAGAGATGAATTATAGAGAGATGAACTGACTGGGACTTGTGCTTTAAAAATCTGTTTTGTATAGTCCAGAATTGTATGTTGCTATTCTATCAGTCATAATTCCTGATTATATGGTTTTTCTATACATTTCACCATCTATTTATTTATTTATATGCTAAGATACATGCTAAAATCTAGCAAAAGAGTAGGAAATGAGTGACAGAAAAATGGGAGAGAGGCCAGTGATATTATTAGAGCTCAGAGTTATGCCCACATTAAATGGACACAGAAGATCACTTTTAGCTATAGGTCTAAAGCTTACCACTCATTGCATGGAGGCCTCTCAGAATGGATGCCAACTCCAGGCAATTTGTCCTATGCCCCTTACATCCAATTCTTTGGATATAGTGTCCAGATTCTTTCTCTCAGAAGCTGATTAGGCTGCTGGTTAGGTAGAATTCCCCATTCCTAGCCTACCAGGAGATTGACAATATAAGTGATAGGGGATTTTATAATTGAAACAAATTTGAAAACTCCTAACAAAAGAAGGAAAGTCAACCCCCCACAAACCAGACATATTTGAAAACAACTGTTCCCCTGCCAGCACCACCCTCTCCTAATACTCATTATAAATAACAATAATTTCTAAGATTCATTTGACCAAGCCAACGAGAAAGATTATTAAGTCATATCTTCACATTATCTCATATTACTCTTACTTATCCTTTACTTATGAGAAGATCAAGACCCAGAGAAGTTAAATGTCCCACTAAAAGTCAAATAGACAAGATTAGAGCTCTGAGTCCCAGTTTGTTTCTTAACTCAAAACAGTCCTTTGTCTACCACATCCCACTGCACTAGCTAAAATGTTCCCTGGTCAGATAGGACAATATGCCTAAAGGGAATCACCATAGTTGGGCTACTGAAGAGGGCAGAGAGATTCAAATACTCACAAGTAGAAACCTGAAGAATCCTTCTGTGAACCATCAGACAGCAACACTTCTGTGCTGGAACAGACAGAAATAATACTCTAGTCGAGGTGACACTGCACAGGTGGAAGGCCTACCTTTCAACTCTTGAACATGGCTTTAAGATGCTAATTGCTGTTACAGCATGAGTTGTTGAAGCTACATATTCCATAGAAATGTATTCCTTTTCCACCAAGAAGAGTATCTAATGTATGGTGAGGGAGGTTTTGATATTGTATTTAGAGATTTCAGCTGCTAGGCTGAAGACCTTTCCACCAATGCTGGCTCTGCACCTGACTCTTAAATATTTTATTGCTGAGTTTTCCCCTTTATTAACTAGATTCAGACCATTCCCTCTCTCTTTCGCACAGATATGAAAACACTTTTGAGTTTTTCATGCAAAGATATTGACATAAGAGTTAGAGAGGGAGTTTCAAGTCTTCACTCTTTTGAAAGGCACCCCTGGATTTGGATTCAGAGGATGTACATTTGAGTCCTGGTTTTGCCACTTCTTCCATGATTTCAGACAAAATCAGCCTCCCTTTCCTTCTCTTTCAAGTGGGATGTTGGCTTATTTGGACCAATGATTCTCATACTTTTTGGTCTTGGGATCTCTTCACCCTCTTAAAAATTATTGAGAACTCCAAAGAGCTTTTGTTTATATGGGTTGTACCTATTGATAATTACTTTACAAAAAATTAAAATATACTAGCATTCTTTTGAAAATAATTTTGATCTTGGAGACTCCCTGATAGGGTTTTGGGGACCATCACTGGTTCCTAGACCACACTTTTGAGAATGACTGGTTTAGATAATTTCTAAAGTCTCTTGCAATTCTAAATTCTAAGATTTTTCACTTCAAAGACTTCGCTGATTAGGGGATAAGATTTTAATTATATTATATGTTATACATTATATGTGCCCAGATATATGTATATATAGATAGGTGTATATGTGTATCTACATACACACACATGCACACATATACATATGTATATATGTATACACACAATATTATGTTTCTTCTTCTCTTGTCTTTTGGGAATGACATTGCTTAACTTCTCAATACTTTGGCTCATCCATTTCTAGAAAAAGCCTGAATGAACCACTGTTTCGGAGGGGTATTTCAGACTGAGCTAACTCTCCTTGGAGACACTACAATGAAAAAAATCCTTAAGAAGCAAATTCCTCACACATCCTACAACATATTCTTCCCACTAAGTCGGCTACTTTTAAGCTCTTACAGGAAATTTATTTTGTTTTTAAGAACTAAAATCCTAAATCATCTGTCTGACCTTACCTCCTTGCCCCCACCCACTCACACAGCTTCCAAAATCAGTGAAGAAGCTAAATGAAGCTTCTTTAAAAATCACAGAATTTTAGAACTAGAGGTCATTCCTTCTAATTCTCTCATTTTTCATATTGGAAAGTTAAGACCCAAGGTTGTAAATGAATTTGCTTAAGGTCACACAAGAAATTAGTGGCAGAGTTGGAACCGGAATCCAGTATCATCATCATCTGTTGATTATTCTTTCCACCTCATGATGCCCATTGCCTCTCCCCTTTCTTGGTTTCCAAATGTCAAAGCCAATGCTCTTTAAAATAACCATCTTCTGTTTTGGGAAAGAGCCTCCCCTTTCCCCTGAAAGTCTGTTACATGCATCCACAAAAGTCTTCACAGAAACATTTCCCATCATTAAGAGATTTAGAAGAAAACTGGCACAGCTTACTAAACTTTGAAGCTTTACCCTTTCCTCTCCAATTCCCTTCCTGGCCCTTTAATTGTGCTTGGAACTAGTGAGGTTCCCAGAGTCACCCCCCCCTTTAGAATAACGGGAAGATCCCAAAGTAGAATTCCCTCTCCTGACCTTCCTTCACCCTCTCTTAAAGCAATCGAAAGCTGACCCCCCTCAGCATTTCTATTTAGAGGCAACGCTTTGCAAAAGCACCAAAAAAATCTCCCACACAAAAAACTTTAAAGTCCCAAGAGCTAAGGATCTAGGGCAAAGAATGAAGATTCGGCCATAACACTATAAAGATATGAAGCTTAGGCTATTGAGGATTTCAGTACACCCACTTTTAGGTTTGTCATTTTAAAAAAACAACATGGTTCCCACAAACTTGCTTCAGAGCTGAAATAACTAGATTTGCTAATACATTCAAGTTGCCTTTTCAAATTTGCGAGCGTGACTTTGAAAGGATTCCAGAATTTCCTTAACTTTCTATCATTTTTGAAATTGTGCTATATTCTTTTAAAAAAGGTATATGAAGGAAAGGGCACCCAACTGGCGCAGTGGATAATGTTTAGCCTGGAGTCAGGATGATCTGAGTTCAAATGTAGACTCAGATACTTCTACCTGTGTCCTTGGGCAAGCCACTTAACCTTGTTTGTCTTAGTTTACTCATCTAGAAAATGAGCTGGACTTTGAAGAGAATGGCAAACCACTCCAGTATCTTTGCCAAGAAAAATCTAAATAGGTTCACAAAGAATTGAACATGAGTAAAATGAATGAACAACAACATATGAAGAATTTTAAAGTGGAGAAAGTTGATGCTTTTTAGAATTGGATGGGGAGGGGGAAATGATACTCCTAAAACTGAAATGGAAAACTACCTCCACCTACCTTTAAAAACCTACCTACTTCCTGGGAGGCAGTTAGGTGGCTCAGTGGATTAAGAACCAGACCTAGAGATGGGAAATCCTAGGTTCAAATCTGACCTCGGACACATCCTAGTTGTGTGACCCAGGCAAGTCACTTAACTCCCATTGCCTAGTCCTTACCACTCTTCTGCCTTGGAACTAATACACAATACTGATCCTAAGACAGAAAGTAAAGTTAAAAAAAAAAAAAAAACAACTAACTTCTATTTCCCCCAACTCCCCACCCTGCCACCTCACCTTTAAAAACTTTGTTATTCAGTAGTGTCTAACTTTTCATGACTCCATCTGGAGTTTTCTTGGCAAAGATACTGGAGTGATTTGCCATTTCCTTCTTCAGCTCATTTTCCAGATAAGAAAAATGAGAAACAGGGTTAAGTGACTTGACCAGAGTCACAGTGTTTGAGGTTAGATTTGAACTCAGGAAGGTGAATTCATTGCACCACTTAGACTCCTACTTTAAAAACTAATCTTCTTTTTAGACCCTCACTAAATATACCTCTTAGAACTCCCTAAGGAACTATGGGGAACAAGAGAGAGTTTGACCTAGTATGTCTAAAACTATATTATCCCAGTCATGTCCCTGGATGAATACATCTTCTTGGTAGCTGTGTGATTGCATTAGGAAACAGAAGTATATCCATAAAGATACTATAATCTTTCACTATACTACTGCTCAAATTAAAGTCAATTTGTTTCAGTTAGGAAGGGCTCCATTTCAAAGCATGCTACAATTTGAGTTGCCCCTTGCTGAGGCATTCCAAAGCTCAGCCAAGAGATAGTGGGTCATTAACATCTGGCACCAGACACAACTCCACAGCTGGAAGAGCAGTAGGAACCAAATTTCTAGATCACATGATTCAATTCCACCCAATGAGCCCATATTAATTGAAACAAGGATATAATTGTATGTGTTATAAATATGTAAACATAAGGAGGAGAGGAATCTTCTCAAATTCCTATCATAGAAGCACAGGATCTAAGCACTACAAATTCCTAAACTTCCTCTAGGAGAGGTCGAAGCAGCATTTTGGAGACTTCTTGGGACTGTTCCCTGGGAAAGCTTTACCTCTCTAGGAAGGATAATTTACTTTGTTTATATCTGTAGAATCCATTATTACTCTACTGGAACTGAGAAGGGAGTGAATCAATGTCAATTTTAGCAAGAAAATAACTTTCAAGGCAAAACAGGCTCCAAACAGTCCCTTACACACAGCTCATGGTATAGATCATCCCTCATGAAGCCGTAAGGACAATGCCAACCCCCTCCCCTATGTAAGGAAAAGATCAGAGCAGACATTCAAGAACAGAACTATTAAAATTGGAGGTAATGCTACTTTATGAAACCTAAATAATACAGAAACATATTGGAAGATATGAAGGAGGAAATAAGGTATTATGTATGTTGAAACTTTTTGTATTAGGGGGAGGCAATTAAGAATTTAAAAAGAAACTAAGTTATTTAAATTAATAAATGCCACAAATAGTAACAATTCCTCCCCACAACTCTTCCATGTCTTGTGATAAGTACATTGAGTTGTTTTTAATTCAATTGTTGTTATAAACAGCTGCCTGGTCATTCCATAGCTATTCAGGCTTAGCAAATAAATTGCCCTCAAATCTCTGTGACATGTAGGAAGTTCTGGAAGGTTCTAGATAGGTCCAAATCAGGGAGTGTCTAGAGCTAGAGTTTTCATAAGGACTTCCATTTAACACAGGAGAAACTGTTCATTTGACACATCTTCAAGGTAAAATGACTTTAATCTGTCAGAAATAGTGTGAGGAATTAAACATCTGTCAAATACCCCAAGTTCCTCAAAAGAAAAGATCGATGATGGCAAACCTATGGCATGCATGCTGGAAGGGGCTGCTCCCTTCCCCTTCTCCACCATGCCTGAGGAGATTTTTCACATCACCCGCCCCTCTGCCCAGCAGCCCAATGGGAGCGCTTCCTCCCTCCCTTGACTGGGGTAAGAGGACAGCTCACATGTGGCCTAAGGGTGCAGTTTGGGCACTCAGTCTCTAAAAGATTTGCCATCACTGATAGAGATGATTAGTGTTATAAAAAAAGAAAAATAATAGCTAGCATTTTTAAAGCCCTTCAAGACTTGTAAAGTGCTTTATATATGTTACCTCATCTGATTACAAATTTGGAAATCTGTATTCCAAGTTAAAAAAATTCCTATGTGTAAAGGTGTGTATGTATATACATGTATGTATATGTACATGTATATGAGTGTGTATATATGTGTGTGTGTTTATATATATGTATGTATATATTCTCATTCCCTGGGACTCAGGTTTTTAGCGTAACATTTAAAGTATTATGTTGTTTAAGTTACTACAAGCCAAGATATATCAAGAAGAGGAAACCCTAGAAACTTTAAACTATGGTGCTCTGTTAATTAAAACTAAAATCTTATGTAAGATGGCTTGTCATGTTGGCTAAACAAAATTCTCTGAATGGTTTTCTTTTTGCATTTGGGAGTATTTTATGTTCACAGTAGAAAAAAAATTGTGGGGATATATATCTTTTAAAATGCTTAGTTATCTAGTGAGGGGTCAGGCAAAAGTCATTAATAGGAAATCCCAACAATACTTGAGCATTCTGAAGAGAAACCACAAATATTTTCATGTTCTCTAACTTAGAAACAAATATGTTGTATTCAAAAGTAGCTTTCAAACAAAGATCTTAAAACCTGTAACAAATTCTTGTTCATTTTCTTTTGTGAGCTGGGTGCTGATAAACTTTTTTCTTTACAGGTAGGGAAAGAGTTTGGTGACTGATAACAAAAGGCAAAAATATGTCATTGGGGGGTGGGGTGGGCAATTTGGTAGCTCAGAGTGAATAAAAAGCCAGATCTAGAGAGAGGGAAATCCTGGGTTCAAATCTGACCTCAAATACTTCCTACCTATGCGACACTGGGCAAGTCACTTATTCCCAACTGCCTAGCTCTTATTGCTTTTCTATCTTGCAACCAATACTTAGTATTGCTTCTAAGACAGAAGGTAAGGGTTTTAAAAAACATAAGGTCATAGATTTAGAGGTCTACCTCCTCATTTTAAAGATGAAGAAAACTCGGGCCCTGACAAGTTAAGTGCCTTGTCTAAGTCACTTAACTTACAAATAACAGAGCCAAAAGGTGAATCCAGGTTCTCTGACTCCAAAACAAGTGTTTTTTTCCACTATGACATTCTAGTTGCCTGAGTCACTATCAAAAAAGAATTGGATGGAGGAATACAGATATAAGGAAGGCTATTAAAATGGCATACATAAAAAAGACATGGATTATCAAAGGGTCACAAAGCAAATACTTCCAGCTATTCATTAAATCCAAGAACAGAACCTAATACTCTATTCTGGCTTGGACTTTTTATCTTTCTCTCTGTCTCTCTGTCATTCTGTCTGTCTCTCTCTCTTCCCTTACCTTCTGTCTTAGAGTAAAAACTAAATATTGATTCCAAGGCAAAAGAGTCATAAGGATTGGGAATTGGGATTAAGTGATTTCCCCTAGTTCATACAGATAGAAGTGTCTGAGTCTACATTTGTACTCAGGACCTTTCCGAATCCAAGCCTGACTCTCTACCCAATGAGCCACCTAACTGCCCCAAGTCTTCTATTTCTTGCCTTCCCACCAGTCTTAGAAAGGAACCTATCTATGACTTCTGATGCTCTGTCTCTTACTCTCAAATGCTCCCTACAGACCTGAACATCAAATGTAAATGTGCAGTTGGCAGGTAGGGATAGGGTCACAGCCTGGGGGTTAGGGAAGTGAGGGAGAGAGAGAGGGAGGGGGGAGAGAGAGAGAGAGAGAGAGAGAGAGAGAGAGAGAGAGAGAGAGAGCGAGCATTGTGATGGGAACCTCAGGGTGACTCCAATGGAAAAGCAAAAGCAATGCTCAGAGCTATCAGTAGCAATCAAACCACCCTCCTACCCACTCCACCCCACTCCAGCACTGTGAGAAATAATAATACTGAGTGTTTATGTAGAGCTTTAAAGTCTGTAAAACATTTTACAAATATTATCTCATTTATCCTTACAACAACCCTAGGTGGTAGGTGCTATTATCCCTATTTTACAAATGAGGAAACCAAGGCAGACAGAAATTAGTTAACTTCCCCAGGTCGCATAACTAGAATCTGGATTCGAACTCATCTTTCTGTCCACTGAAACATTTGGTACTAGTTGTAGCTCTATCCATCTCTTTCAACTTTGGGAATTGAAACAAAGCAGGCAGATGTCTTTTTAATGACAGAAGCAATTCCTTAGAACCTCAACATTTTGCTTTAACAGCCTCTCCAGAATCACCTATCAATATTTTTATGGATGGAGACCCTTTTCCTTTCTTGCTATTGGTGAAAAGCAAAGGGAGGAGTTTAAGAGAAGAGGGATTTTGACGCCCAAACCCCAGCTCATAGTTTGCTCTACAAACCAAGCAAAGGAAGGGCATTCTCTAAGCCCCAATTAGTCGGTTGCTTTTTAAGAACCTACTGTAGCCAGGCTGGGAAGGGGGTTGATCTAGAACCAGTCTTTACACATTAATGAAAAATGAGGCAATTTATGTGCAACAGTCAGCTTAGTCTAACCAGATAATTGTCTCATTCTGCTTGACTAGCAGAGACCTGCCCTGTGGCTGGGGCTGGTGAGATCCAGGGACACACAATTTCTCCAAGTCTGCCCCTATTTGCCTATCACTCCAGCTCAGCCCACCTGACTAGTACTAGGAGGAGGGAGAAAGGTTGTTTTTTTTTTTGTTGTTTGTTTTGGTTCTGAGAATGCAGAGGGTGTAATCCTATGAAATCTTTCAATGCTAAGGAACAACAGGGAGAGAGAAGAATTCCTTGCTTTTAGGCATCACTCCCAGGGCAGCTGGAAAAACTTCATGGGACCAAATTCATGCCAGAATCCAAGCTGTCCTCCCCATCTCACCACTAAGACTCACACAACTGAAGCGATCTCCCTTCTACATGGAGGAAGCTTCCCCCTTTCCACTCCCAGGCAAATTAAATTTCCTATAGCTTTCCCCCTTTGGGGGGGGGGGCTGCTTTAATTTCAAACATTTTTCAAGGTTCCTCAACCAACAAAGAGTCTCCCGGGACTGCCACTCCAGCAGGTGACTTTTTCCCAGGGTGACGCGGAAGGACGCTCAAAGAGGATCTAAGCCGCAACTCTGCCATACCCCTCACCCAACCATTCCCGCACACGCGCCCCGCACCCCCAAGCCCCAAATCCCAAGTCTCGCCCAAGCCAATTTCCCTCCCGTTTGGCTCGTTCTCCAGGGAGGATCAAAGGCCCTGGGCGGGGGCCACCCACACAGAGAGCCGGGGCGCCACCGCCCCTTTTCTTCCCATCCTGGGCTGGGGGCCACCGGCTCCTCTTTACCTGCTGTCCGGGTGCGGATGGTACCCCACCAACTGTCCTCCTAACTTGGAGACTAGCTTGGCCAGGGGGCAAGTTCCCGAAGTGGGATGGAGAGAGCGTTTCCCTGGGAATGGGGTGACAGGCCATGGGTCTCCGCCCTCAGGCCCGCGCGTCCACAGCCTCAGGTTCTCCCTCACCTTTGTATTTCTCCATCGGGTCTGTGATCTGTGGCCCGACCCCCTCCCGCTCTGGCTGTCCCGGGAGCCACTGCGGGCCCTCCGACTGAGTTGGGGGGAAGATCGGGCTCTGCGATTCCCACTTCGACTTCCAGCTCCTTATTCCCCACTGCCCGCTCCGGGCTCCCAGTTCCCTCTGGCTCTGAAGAGCTCTAGTTCCCCTCAGTCCCAGCTGGCCCCTCCCAGCAAGGTCACGCCCAGCCTCTGGACCCGCCTGAGCTGCTTGCCCAGCTAGGTTCCCTGAAGCCGCCCAGGGGAAGCGCGCCGCGGGGGTCCCTGCCCAGGCTGCTGCAACTGCTGCTACTGCCCACGCCCTTCCCGCGTGGCTGAAACTCCGCGGGACACCAGGGACGGGCGAGGCGGAACGGGGAGGAGCAGGGCGGGCTGCAGACAGATTGTCTCTTCTTAAACACACACACACACACACACACACACGCACACACCACACACACTTCTGAGATTTCTTAAACTCTGAAGTCACTGGGGGCTGTAGCCGATGGGAAGATTCCACAGAGGTTTCTGAAAACCTGGTAGAGAAACGCACACACTGGCTCTGGTGCTTTTACTACTGAGCAAGTCTCAGGCTCCTTTACATTCCACCTGTGGAGCAGGTATTGTGTACAACTCTTCTCTCTCCAGTCAAACTGTAAGTCTCTACTTGCTCTCACTCCACACTGCCTCGAACGTTCCAGGTGCTCAGTTATAGGCTGTTGAAGTGAGGTGAACTAATGATAAATCCATCTGTTGGAACACCTCTCCCTCCTCAATCACTAGTGAACTAGTCGCTAATTGCATCGTAGATCATAAAAGTAGAACTAGAAGAGATCTTAGAAGTAATTTGGTCCAACCTTGCTTTACAAAAAAAGAAACCGAGATCCATTAAGGTGAAATGACTTGCCTCAAACAAGTGGCAGAGTCAGGATTCAAATTCAGCATCTCCGATGGGAAATTCAATCCTTCCTCACTTACACTGGTGGGACAAGTGCATTTGTACACTGTTTCCATCATTTATCCCCTACCTCCTCTGAACTCTTTGCCCTAGTCATCATTCTAGCTTTTCACATCTGATTTCCTGTACTGCACCTTCCTATGAAGATGATCTCTGAGGGCCTTGTGGACTTTTTGTTTGTAGTAGTTTTCAGTCCTGACCCACCCTTTGTGACTCATTTGGGGTTTTCTTAACCAAGATACTGAAGTGGTTTTCCAATTCCTCTCCAGTTCATTTTACAGATGAGGAAAATGAGGCAAATAAGATTAAGTGACTTGTTTAGGGTCACACAGCTGAGACTGGATTTGAATTCAGGTCTTCCTGACTTCAGGCCCAGGACTCTGTCCACTGTGTTACTTCAGTGATGGGCAACCTTTTGAGCTTGGTGTGTCAAAATTCACCAAAAAACTGAGCATAACTCAGGTGATATGTCACTTTGAGAAAAAACCCATAATTTCAGATATTTACAGTTTAAATAAAAATGTATAATTGTAATATATAATTGTATTTAATAAATCAAAATAGATAAATTAATATAGGTAGAATTGTCATCTATAGTGCAGAGTATCTACACTACACTACAGCAAATGTTCCATCCTCGGCATGTGGCCCCATACTTCTCTGTATGTGGCTGCATGTCATTGAAAATGACTACACATGTCAGTGCTGACATACATGTCATAGGTTTGCCATCACCGACTTAGCTGCTCAACAAGTACAACAAAGACTGAGCAAGCCCCTTAAACTTTCTGAGCCTGTTTCCTCCTGTAAATTAGAGATAGCATTTTTTGTCTTGTCATCAGACTGAGAGGCTGAAGTGAAATCTGTGAAGTGATTTTAAAGTTTAGAAACACTGATATATGTGTAAATTATTATTATTATTATGTGCTTGCTTTGAGAAAAGTTTTGCTGACCTTAAGATAGCTCTATAATTAGATCCAGATTTAATAAAGTTATCTTTAGAGTAGTTATGAACAACCCCAAGTTTTAAGAATGGCTTTGAGGGTTCCTCCTGTCCACTTCCCTGAAATTGTAGTTGTGAAAAGAAAGATTATTCTAGAAGGATATGGGCTTTAAATCAAATAATGTTCTCATTTCATTGTGTTTCTTCTTTAAGCACCATGTTGAAACTTTACCTCATCTCCATCAACTAACTTTCACTTTTTAGTTATATTTATTCAAAACATAACAATAAATATTGGCCTAAGACTTCTTCATTTGAATTTGCCTCATTTCCCCCCCACACACTTTTTTTTTCTTCTCTGAGACATTTATTCATTTCCATAAAGTTTGATGCCTCAGTTCCCTACAAGATTTCCCTTCCCCCTTTTGGAATGAGATTCTTTAAAGAGCTCTTAGAAATAAATATATTAAATAATCCACATAGAACAAAAGTTTAAGTTTTTATACATTTCAAAATTCTCCAACTAATTCACAAAAAAATTATTAGCTTAACTAATGGAAAGATATAATTAATCCAGTTGCTGATCAAAATTTCCTCTTAACTTTAGCTTTTGCCTTTATCAGTATTATCTTAATCATTTCCTAGCCTCCTTTGGTTCTTTTACCCACTATATTCCCTCATTCCCTTAAATCTCCCTCTGCTTTAGGTTACCTAGGTCTTATTCACACTACTTTCTCCCCTTTCTCCCATGACTAGTCTTTTATATTATCCTTTTCCCAAATCCTCTCTACTTGGTCCTAGGAGACTCAACAAAACTCAGACAATCTGTGCTTAAAAAAAAAAAAAAGAAAGAAAATCAATCATGAGCAAAGGGAATTGAAGATGGGAATTTACAGGTCCTTTCTAAGAAACTATACAAACTCCCTCTGTGGGACTAATCTACAAAATCATTACAATTCCTCCTAGTACACATCCATCTCTATCAGAAGCCGATAATAGTTTAACACTTTACCTTCACAGTCTTTCTCAGCAAATTCTCCAAAAGAAGAAGATGATGCTCCAAAGTCTTACTATAGGGGTGGTTGACGTGTGGCAGCTCACTGACACTAATTTTTGGACCTTAGAGACTTAAAAAGAAATGACAGACTGGCCAGTGATCCTAAAAAGCAGTAGTCCTTTAGTTTGACTATAGGGCTATCTCTCAACTTGTACAAGCATGTCAGGTCCCTCAGAGACAACTAGCCTCAGGTCCAAGATACTTTGTGGGTCCCTAAAACAATACCTCAGAAGGAGGTACAGCTAGGTGGTACCATGGATGGAGCAACAGGCCTAGAGCCAAGAAGATCTGAGTTCAAATCTTACTTCAGACATTATTAGGGAAAAGTCACTTTACCCTATTTGCTTCAGTTTACCCATTTATTAAATGAACTAGAAAAGGAAATGGCAAATCACTCTAGTATCTTTGCTAAGAAAAAATATTATTAGTCCAGTTGCTGATCAAATTATCCTCTCAATGTTAGCTTTTGTCTGGATCAGTATTATCCTAATCATTTCCCCTCTTTTGATTTTTCTGCCTACTATATTTCCCTCTTGATATATATATATAGATATATTCTTATTATAGTCTATATTCTGTATGTATTTTATATATGTACATATATGTTCTTAATATGATCCCCAGTGGGGTAATAAAAAGTTGGACATGACTGACCATCCCTTCTGGGAGCAGTTAGATGGTGCAGTCAATAGATTGCCAAGCCTGGAGTCAGGAAGATTCATCTTCCTGAGTTCAAATCTGGCTTCAGACACTTACTAGCTATGTGACCTGGGAAAGACACTTAACCCTGTTTGTCTGAGTTTCCTCATTTGTAAAATGAGCTGGAGAAGGAAATGGCAAACCTCTCCCGTGTCTTTGTCCAGAAAACCCTGAATGGAGTCACAAAGAATCAGATATGTCTGAAAGCAACTTAATAAACTACCTTTTGTTAAATATCTAATATATGCCAAATACTATGTTAAACACTTTATAAATATTATCTCCTTTGATCTTCATAACAACCCTGTAATATTTGTGGCAGTAAAGTAAGTACTATTATTATCTCCCTTTTACAGTTGAGCAAAATGGAGGCATGCAGAATTAAAAGACTTATATAGGGTCACATAGCTTGCCAGTATCTGAGACTGGATTTGAACTCAGGTCTTCCTGACTAAAGGTCCACTGTTTCATCTACTGCATCACCTAGATGCCTCATAAACTCCCATTGTGTTAATTTAAAATTTTTTTATTTTTTAAAAAAGTCTTACCTTCTGTCTTAGAATCAGTAGTGTGTATTGGTTCCAAGGCAGAAGGGTGATAGGGGTTAAGCAATGGGGGTTAAGTGACTTGGCCAGGGTCACCCAGCTAGGAAGTGTCTGAGACCAAATTTGAACCCAGGACCTCCCATCTCTAAGACTGGCTTTCAATCCACTGAGTCACCTATCTTCCCCCTGTTCATTTTTTTTAATAGCAAGCTAATAGTCACAACTAACTTAAAGTAAAGGCATTTGTTTACTGAAATGGAATTGTAAGCCTGCTTGCCAGTCTTTTCATGGAAAAGGCTCCTCTCCACACCTTCCAATTCTGCCATTCTTTCTTAATTTCAGCCTCAAATAAAATATCAGTCTTTAATTTATTCATTTATACATACATTCATGGTCAGACCTGGGCTTTAGGAATGTTACTTTCTCAGTTTTGTGAAGGATGAATTTGAGAGAGGAGATATTTGAGGCAGGAAGAACAATTGTAAGAGTTCAAGTGAGAGATGGAAAGAGGCTGAACTAACTTGATGGCCTTAGGAAGGGAGATAAGGGAAAAGAACTGAGAGATATCATGGAGATAGAATTGACCAGACTTGTTAGCTGATAGGATATGGGGAGCAAGAGGTACAAAGAACAGTTAAAGAGGACTTCAAGGTTGTGAAATTGGGTAACTGGAAGATTAACAACATCTTTGATAGAAATCAGTAGGTCATGAAGAGGATTTTGGAAAGGGGTCTAGGTAATGAGCCCTGTTTTTGGATCTGTTAAGTTTGAATTATTCATTGAGAAATGTGTAAAAGGTAGTTGATGATGCAGGACTGAAGAGAATTATCATCTTCCTGGTCCCCCAGGCTCATACTCTAGCATTTTTTGTTTTTTAATCAAATAAAGATTTTTCTTTACAATTTCAGAGTCAAGATTCATTAATGGCATTGGTCTATAGTGTGTTAAATTTTAACTTTCCCTGGTTTAGGTATTTTAACTATATTTTTTTCTCAAGAGAATTCTGGGAGGGTAATTTCTTTCTCAATTTTTGAAAATAATTTTTGAAGTGTAGGTACTCATTGTTCTTTAACAGTTTCACAAGATTCTTCTGTGAGCCCATCAGGACCAGAAGTATTTCTTGAGTAGTTTCTTTTCATTTAAATCTATTTCTTTTTCTGAGATTGAAATTTTTATGATCTCTCTGTGGTCTTCTGGAAGTTTGACATTTTATATTTTTTGAAGATATTCCTCAATTTCTTTGAGTTCTCAGTGTTGTTAGCATGTAACTGCATAATATGTATTGATCATTATTTTATTTCTTCTGATTTTGTAATGACTTCATGTCACTAATTTACTATTTTATTGATGTGATTATCTGCTTCTTTAAAAATATTAGCTAAAAGTTTATCAATTCTATTAGTTTTTTGAAGGAACAAACTTTTAGTTTTATTTACAATTTGTTTTTCTCTTAATTTCAATATCTTACATTGTGTACTTATTCTAGGTTTTTTTGCTTATTGGCTTTCTAATTTTTGGAAAGCATATTCAGTTCATTAATCCTCCTTTCTATTTTGTTAATGTGTGTTTGTAAGAACATGATTTTTTCCTCCAAGGACTGCTTTAGTTGCATTCCAGAAAATTTGGTATGCTCCTTCATCATTATAATTTTGTTTCACATAATTATTCATTGTTTTGATGATTTGTTCTTTGACCTACTCATTATTTAGGATTTCATTGTTAAGTCACATTAGAGTCTGTGTCTTTTGTTTGTGGTCTCTGAACCAATGACAATTTTCATTTCATTATGATTTATAAAGGATATAATTACTACTTCTGTCTTTTAACATTTGTTCACAAAATCTCTGTGCCCTAATATAAGGTTAGTTTTTATTCCATGTAGTGCTGAGAAATAAGTTCATTCTTTTGCAGTACCATTTAGAAGATGCCAGAAGTCTTTTCATTGTAGTTTCTTTTACAAATATACAGAATAAATTTCCACTATGTCTAAGAAAGAAAGAAAAAAAAAAACAGAAAGAACTAAAAGAAGAGAAAGAAAATATGTGTCTGTCTATACTCTGGTCCATCAGTTCTCTGTCATCATTAATTTTCTGGAATTGTGGTTGGTTATTATTTAACACTAGTCTCTATAGGACTTAGTTCAGGACTGTACTTTCCCATTTATTTATTTTTCTGTTAGACTTATTCAAAACTGAAAAAAGTTATTGAAATCTCCTGTCACTATTTTGTTAGTTTATTTCTTCTTATAACTCAGTTAATGTTTCCATTATGAATGTGGATGTTAAGGCTTTCATAGCAGATACATTTCTTATTGATAAAAGTTTGTTGTCTGTGGTTCCTTTCAGGATAATACGGTTTCCTTGTTTGTCTATTTAATTTTGAATGTTTTTGCTTTGTTAGATAGCAAATCAAACCTCCTGTTTTTTAAAAATTCACTTGAGGGGCAGCCCAGTGGATTGAGAGTCAGCCTTGGAGACAGGCGGTCCTAAGTTCAAAGCCGGCCTCAGCCACTTCCCAGCTATGTGACCCTGGGCAAGTCACTTGACCCCCATTACCCACCCTTACCACTCTTCCACCTATGAGCCAATACACAGAAGTTAAGACTTAAAAAAAATTCACTAGATTCATAGTAAAAATTTTTTTCATCTCAGTTTTATATATGTGTATATTTTTAATTTTATTTTTTGTAATCATTAGATTGTAAAGTTTTTTCATATCAAAACTGTCATTCTTTTTCATTTTATTTGATTGCTTAATCTATTCGCATTTAAAGTTATGAATTGGGTTTATATTTTCCTCCATTTATCTCTGCTAGTGAACTTATTTTCAAGTTGTGATCCCCTCCCTACCTCCTTATTCTCTAAACACAGTACTAGATTTCTTTAGTAATTCCAGCTTAATCTTTTTTAATATAGCCCTATTCCTACTGGTTCTATTCTCCTCACACGGAATTCCCCCTCTTTTTTGTTATCCTTTCCCTTTGGAATTTTGTTTATCAATTCCTTTTTTTCTAGTTTCTTAATTCTCTCTTTTTTTCTCTCTCGTTTAGTCGAGTATCTTCATCCTTCATCTCCCCTTCAAGTAGTTCTATTTATTAACTTTTAAACTTTCATTTTTATTTCCCTTTCCAGGAAAGATTTCCTCTCACTCTCTTCATTATTCTAGACTCTTATTCTCTGGTTCATAATCCCTATAATTTGTTATATATGCAATTATATCATCTCTATTTTCCGTATTAATCATGGAATCAAAACTTCCATGTATCCATTCTGGGCTCATCCCTCTAGGCATTTTCTGTCACTGCCTTGTAGAAGTTACCTAAATAATTTCCCTTTTCCAGTGGAAATAGTGCCAATTCCTGTAGGTTACTGAGAGGATAATGTCCCTTGCAAGGACACCACATGCCCTGGATTACACAGCCCATTATTGATCTATACCTTTTCCTTGCTTACCTTCTTTTTTCTTTTTACTTGAAAACCTGCTCCTTAGGTCCATGTGTAGGAGTTCCAACTCAACTCCCTTAAACCCAAGGTAGGACAAATGGTATTTTAAAATACCATGTCCTCATACAGCAGCCAGCACAAAGTCCCTATCTCTCTTCAAAGAACATTTCTCCTCATTCATAGGAGAATTTTTTAGTGGAATCCTCTCTTACCCACAAAACAAAGCCTTCTTTTTCCCCACACTAATCCTCCTTTTGAATCCTCCCCTCTCTCACCTATTTCCCTGCAGACTCTTCTTTTTGTGAGAGACCACACTTCACCTCCTCACTGCTAGCTCTTTATTTTAATCTGGGAATTTCAAGAGCTCCTCTCTATATCCCCTTTACTCATCCCCACTTTGTGTACCCCCTCTAATTTTGTAATGTAGCCCTCAAAAATAATGATTAACCTTTAGGTATTATGTGGCAAAATTCTACCTATAATGCCCCAGGTCTCCTCTCAATCATTATCTTCACCAGACTTTCACCTTCCCCTCTTTTTTCTTGTGTAATTTAGGAACAGTTCTTTTTTTCTCTCTGCTGTCATCCCACTGCATTTACTGTCTTTGGCTACAGTTTCCATTTACCCCTGCTTGCATTTTGGATGGCTGTGGTGTTCAAGAAGCAAATAATCTCTTCAATTTTGATTTCATTTTAATAATGTGTTTAATGTCTCTCTATTATTCAATATTCATCTTTTTTCACTTATGGTTAAGTTCAGATTTGTAAGATAGGTTACTCCAAGTTTCATCCTGAGTTCCATTATTCTTTGAAACATATTATTCCATTCCCTTCTATGGTTTATGATGCATGAATAATAATCTTGTATTATTCCAAATTCCTTTCTGAGAGAATCGAATACCAGTTTGCACCCCTTATCTTGATACCCTATAATTTCTTTAGTGAATTGGGTTTTGTTTAGCCCCCACCCTTTGATTAGATTAAAAAGAAGACCTAAGGTTTATCTGTGAGAATGTGGGGTGCACTTGTATTCTAGAAGGATGTGACCTGGAAGACTCTTGCCTCTTGTCCCACATGACTCTTAGTCTCTGGAAGACTGAACTGTAATCTGGACTGAAGTTAAGTTTGTCCAATTAAGGAGACCCAGAAAAAGTGATGTCACAAAGGGTATAAGTTATGGATCAAGGAAGTTCAATGCTCTTTTTTTCCCAAGCCTTAGGCCATTCTAGTTAAGTAGTGGTAGTGAACCAAGATGTGAGGTGAACAACAAGCTCTGTTTAACTAGGCTACAAGCCATGTGATGGACCCACTTTTAACTATTTAATAAATAACTATAAATCAAAATCCAGAGAATATCCAGAGAATTTTAAGCATGATATTTCCTATTATTATGAGGAAAATCAGGATTTTAGACATTTAGTATAAAGTAGCATCCAGGCCTGTCAGGCAAGTGCTGGAGAGTTCCCATCATGGAATAGTTCCTAATTTTTCTCATAACACTATGTATCTCAAGGTCTTTCTCCTGGTTGCTTACATAACTTGTTTCTAATATGAATTGTAAGATTTAACAATTTCAGATCTTGGAATTTGCAGCTTTGGGTTTTTTTCCTGAAAGGAATTTATGAATTCTTTTTATTTTATTCATTTTTTTATATTCAAAAGCTCTGGGCAGTTTCCTTGTGTTATTTCTTGCATTCAGTGGCATTCAATAATCTTGACTTCTAGTTCTGGAAGATTTGTTTCTATTAGATTGCCTTCATGCATCTGGTCCTTAAGATAATATGTCTTGCTTGAAAAGAGGGCATATTTTATTTTATTTTTATTTTTTATTTTTTTTTTAATTTTAAACCCTTAACTTCTGTGTATTGATTTATAGGTGGAAGATTGGTAAGGGTAGGCAATGGGGGTCAAGTGACTTGCCCAGGGTCACACAGCTGGGAAGTATCTGAGGCCAGATTTGAACCTACGACCTCCTGTCTCTAGGCCTGGCTCTCAATCCACTGAGCTACCCAGCTGCCCCTCATATTTTATTTTAATATTATTGTTTTTTGCTTTTCTTCTTTTTGATTGTCCTTTACTTCTGTGTATTTGTATTCCCAATTGATTTTGTTTTTGTTTTTTTTTTTTGGTCAATTATTCTTGCTCTACAGGTCATAAATTATGCTCTCATAATTCTCATTTCTCTTTTAAACCATTCTGGAACAGTAAGTTGTGCTACCATGTTCTCAACAAATCTGAGTCCTCTATTTCATCAACTATTGGATCATTTCCCTTTCTTTTGAAATATTTAACCATATATTAACCATAACCTGAACTTGGCCGTATTTCATTAACATTTCCCTATTCATTAATCTGCTTATGTTCAATTTTTTTCTTTCTGAAATTTTTGCTAATTTCAGTCTTTTTAAGAAAAAATTTCCTATTGTTCACTTTCCAGCTCTCTCCCTTTTGGTGGTGCTTTCTTTGGGGACTGGGTCTCAAATTTTCTCAGTCTCTTTTCACACTGGAAAATCCATAGTTCCCCAGGCTAGGTATTAGCTTCAAGTGACTTTTGTAGGGACAGAACTGACCTCATTTGGATACTGGGATTTCCCCATGAAACTTAATGGAGTGTCACATAGCCCTTCCACCCCAATAGGATCCTGTTCCAATCCTTCTATTTTTTAGTTCTCTGGCTGAGTAGTTGAGAATGTTGCCATTCTGATGCTACTGAAGCTAGGGACTGATTTCTGTCATTTGGAAGTTAGGTGTCCAAAGCTCTGGGAGGAAGAAAAAGGAGGTAAGGTGTGGATCAAGCTCTGCTTCAAGCCCAAACACATGTTCTACCCTCTTCAACAGTTCTAAAGTTCTTTCTTTTCCTTCTCTCTCCTACTGGAATCTTTTATAGTATAGAATGTTGCCAAAGTAGTGTCCAAAAAGGCCCCAGCAAACTTTTGCAGCCTAGAGCTTAGATCTCCATGGCACTGGAAAGAGTGAAGGGCTTTGGGATATAGGATTGGGTTCTGTTTCTACTCATGAGTTAATTCTTTGAATCAGCTAGTGTGACCTCTCTGCACTGAAAGATGGGGTACTGATGAGCTCAAGGCAGGCATCAGTTTATGGGATTTAAAAAATCCTTCTTTTAGGTGCTATGTGTTCTAGGCCAATGATGCCAAACTCAGGTAGAAATGTATCCCTATTAGCTGCATACTCACTTTGGAAACTATAAACTAACCTTACCTGTGTTGTATTGTATTGTATTTTCTTAAACATTTCCTAACTACATTTTAATATTGTTTAAGAAGCATTGAGGAGTTTTGCAGTTGGAAGTCATGAGACTGATATTCCTTTAAGATTGGAGACAAATAAAGTTGGTTTATCTTTGGTGCATAGTTTTAGAGACCAGAGCCCTCCATGTTCTTGGTCACTTCACCTAGAAATATTGGCTTCTATTTTTTCAAAAAATATGAAGTAAGGGGGCAGCTGGGTAGGTCAGTGGATTGAGAGTCAGGCCTAGAGATTGGAGGTCCTAGGTTCAAATCTGACCTCAGACACTTCCCAGCTGTGTGATCCTGGGCAAGTCACTTGACCCCCATTGCCCGTCCTTACCACTCTTCCACCTAGGAGCCAATACACAGAAGTTAAGGGTTAAAAAAAATGAAGTAAATTTCTGTGCTAATTAGTCAGGGTGAAAGAGAGAAGGTGTATGTATAAAAGGCATAGTGTAGGAGACTTGAAGAAAAAAAAAGATTGTAAGAACCTAGATGGGAATGAAGTAGAGAATCAACAATGGAAGCATAGAATGATTTTATTATTGCAATTGACATTAGATAACATGCATTTATTGTGAAAATAGCCAGTATGATTGCATGACTTCCTCCAGCATTATTTATCAGCATATGTGCAGCTACATAAAGTAGTAGATAGTGCACCAGGCCTAGAGTCAGGAAGACCTGAGTTCAAATCTGTTCTCAGACACTTACTAACTGTGTGATCCTGGGCAAATATCTTAACCCTCATTGCCTTAGTTTCTCCATCTATAAAATATGTTGGAGAAAGAAATGGCAGTATCTGTACCAAGAAAACCCCCCAAAGAATCACAGATTCAGATGTGACTAGAAAGACTGAACAGAGTATCACTTTATTAAATAAATTGTCTTAGAAATCTAATAAGCCAAGTAAAAGAATGATTTATTCAGTCCCTTCTCTGTATGATTTCAGGTAAGTCCCCCTGCCTCAAAATCCCTTGGCTCTTTGATATTCTATTTCCCACCTCACTTTCTTTGGGACTGTAGAATTTTTAAGCTTGGCCAGGAGCTCAAGAATTAGATAATCCAACCTCTATTTTTAAAGTTGGGAAAAACAGCGTCCAGTGAGACCTGCCCAAGGTCACATAACTAGTTAGTGACAATCAGAATCAGAACTTGGGTACCTGGACTTCTAGGCCAGATCTCTTTCCATCATACCCTCAGTTTGTGTTTTTTTTTCCCTTTCTTCAAAGTTGATTACCATTATATATTCTTGTGGAACACCAACTTTCTTAGAAAGCCAGTTGAATGTCAAGGCCTTGGGTAGCTTCCTCCTCTCTCAAGAGCTTAGAAGAAGTAGCGAAGTGGTTCAGTAGATAGAGAAACAGGCCTGTAGTCAAAAAGACCTAGGTTTAAATCTGGCCTCAGACACATCCTAGCTATGTAATTCTGGGTAAGTCACTTAACCCAATTTGCCTAGCTATTCCCCTTCTTTATTAGGGTAGTTACTAAGACAGAAAGAAGGGGTTTTTAAAAAAGCGAGACTCATGATGAATTTTCTTAACTATTTCCCCTCTGGCAATTACTAAACTCATCATTTCACATAGATATAGTTACAGTGAAAAAATGTGGCCAGACCAGAATATACCATCCCACAGCTTTCCCTATGTTCCAAGAACAAGTAGGGTTTGTGGACCATGAAAAAAAAACAAAAACCACTGATGATGGATCAGAAACCAAAATCCTACCATATGTTGTCTACAAGAAACACATATGAGGCTGGTAGACACACACAAATTTAAGGTTAAGGGCTTGAGCAAAATCTTTTGGGCGTCAAATGAAAAAAAGAAGGCAGGAGTGGCTATTATGATCTCTGACAAAGCCAAAGTAAAAATAGATATGATTAAAAAAGACAGGGGAGGTCATTACATCCTGATTAAAGGCAGTATAAACAATGAGGAAATAACACTGCTCAAAATATATGCACCAGGTGGCATAGCATCCAAATTCATAAAGGAGAAAATGGCAGAGCTCAAGAAGGAAATAGATAGTAAAACCATAATAGTGGGAGATCTAAATATTCCTCTTTCAGATCTAGATAAATCAAGCCAAAAAATAAATAAGAAAGGGGTAAGAGAGGTGAATGAAGTCCTAGAAAAATTAGATTTAATTGATATGTGGAGAAAAATAAATAGGGACAAAAAGGAATACACCTTCTTTTCAGCTGCACATGGTACATTCACAAAGATTGACCATGTAATAGGACATAGAATCATTGCAAACAAATGCAAAAGAGCAGATACAATAAATATAACCTTCTCAGATCATAATGCAATAAAATAATAATTAGTAAGGGCACCTGGACAGGCAAATCAAAAACCAATTGGAAATTAAACAATATGATTCTCCAAAACCAATTAGTCGAAGAAGAAATCATAGAAACAATCAACAATTTCATTGAAGAGAATGACAATGATGGTAGACATCCTACCAAACACTGTGGGATGCAGCCAAGGCAGTACTCAGGGGGAAATTTATATCCTTGAATGCATATACTAACAAATTAAGGAGGGCAGAGATTAATGAATTGGGTATGCAACTCAAAAAATTAGAAAGCGAACAAATTAAAAACCCTCAGATGAAAACTAAATTAGAAACATTAAAAATTAAGGGAGAAATTAATAAAATCAAAAGTAAAAAACTATTGAATTAATAAATAAGACTAGAAGCTAGTATTTTGAAAAAACAGATTAAAATAGACAAAGTACTGGTCAATCTAATAAGAAAAAGGAAAGAAGAAAGCCAAATTGACAGTATTAAAGATGAAAAGGGAGACCTCACCTCTAATGAAGGGGAAATTAAGGCAATCATTAAAAACTATTTCGCCCAATTATATGGCAATAAATATAGCAATCTAAGAGATTTGGATGAATATTTACAAAAATATAAATTGCCTAGATTGACAGCAGAAGGAATAGAATACCTAAATAATCCCATATCAGAAAAAGAAATTGAACAAGCCATCAAAGAACTCCCTAAGAAAAAATCACCAGGACCTGATGGATTCACAAGTGAATTCTATCAGAAATTCAAAGAGCAACTAATCCCAATACTACACAAATTATTTGATATGATAAGCAAAGAAGGAGTCCTACCAAATTCCTTTTATGACACAAATATGGTACTGATTCCAAAGCTAGGTAGACCAAAAACAGGAAAAGAAAACTATAGACCAATCTCCCTAATGAACATAGATGCAAAAATCTTAAATAGAATATTAGCAAAGAGACTCCAGCAAGTAATTAAGAAGATCATCCACCATGATCAGGTGGGATTTATACCAGGAATGCAAGGATAGTTCAACATTAGGAAAACCATCCACATAATTGATCATATCAACAGTCTAACAAACAAAAATCACATGATTATCTCAATAGATGCTGAAAAAACCTTTGACAAAATACAGCATCCTTTCCTATTGAAAACATTGAAAAGTATAGGAATAGAAGGACCCTTCCTAAAAATAATAAACAGTATATACCTAAAACCATCAACAAGCATTATATGCAATGGGGATAAGTTAGAAGCCTTCCCAATAAGATCAGGAGTGAAACAAGGGTGCCCATTATCACCTCTATTATTCAACATAGTACTAGAAACACTAGCAATAGCAATTAGAGAAGAAAAAGAAATTGAAGGTATCAAAATAGGCAATGAGGAGACTAAGCTATCACTCTTTGCAGATGACATGATGATCTACTTAAAAAATCCTAGAGAATCAACTAAGAAGCTGGTAGAAATAATCAACAACTTTAGCAAAGTTGCAGGATACAAAATAAATGCACATAAATCATCAGCATTTCTATATATTTCCAACACTTTAGAGCAGCAAGAGGTAGAAAGAGAAACACCATTTAAAATCACCCTAGACATGGGGGCAGCTGGGTAGCTCAGTGGATTGAGAGTCAGACCTAGAGACGGGAGGTCCTAGGTTCAAATCTGGCCTCAGACACTTCCCAGCTGTGTGACCCTGGGCAAGTCACTTGACCCCCATTGCCCACTCTTACCACTCTTCCACCTAGAAGCCAATACACAGAAGTTAAGGGTTTAAAAAAAATTAAAAAAAAATAAAATTACCCTAGACAATATAAAATACTTGGGAATCTATCTACCAAAACAAACACAGCAATTATACGAAAACAACTACAAAACACTTTCCAAAAAAATAAAACTGGATCTCAACAATTGGACAAGCTAACATAATAAAAATGAACATTCTACCCAAATTAATTTACCTATTTAGTGCCATACCTATCAAATTACCAAAAAACTACTTTACTGAATTAGGAAAAACTATAATAAAGTTCACTTGGAATAACAAAAGATCAAGAATATCAAGGGAAATAATGAAAAAAAAATGTGAAGGAAGGGGGCCTAGCAGTACCAGACATTAAACTATACTATAAAGCAAAAGTCATCAAAACAATATGGTACTGGCTAAGAGATAGAAGGGAGGATCAGTGGAATAGACTTGGGGTTAATGACATCAGCATGACAGTGTACGATAAACCCAAAGAGCCCAACTTTTGGGACATGAATCCACTATTTGACAAAAACTGCTGGGAAATTTGGAAAACAATATGGGAGAGATTAGGTTTAGATCAACATCTCACACCCTACACCAAGATAAATTCAGAATGGGTGAATGACCTGAATATAAAGAAGGAAACTATAAATAAGTTAAGTGAACACAAAATAGTATACCTGTCAGATCTCTGGGAAAGGAAAGATTTTAAAACCAAGCAAGAGTTAGAGAAAAATACAAAATGTAAATTAAATGGTTTTGATTATATTAAGCTAAAAAGCTTTTGTACAAACCAAAACAATGTAGTCAAAATCATAAGGGAAACAACAAATTGGGAAAAAATCTTTATAACAAAAAACTCTGACAGGGGTCTAATCACTCAAATATACAAGGAGTTAAATCAATTGTATAAAAAATCAAGCCATTCCCCAATTGAAAAATGGGCAAGAGACATGAATAGGCAATTCTCAGGTAAACAAATCAAAAGTATCAATAAGCACATGAGAAAGTGCTCTAAATCTCTAATAATTAGAGAAATGCAAATCAAAATAACTCTGAGGTATCACCTCACACCTACCAGATTGGCTAAAATGAAAGAAGGGGAGAGTAATGAATGTTGGAGGGGATGTGGCAAAATTGGGACATTAATGCATTGCTGGTGGAGTTGTGAACTGATCCAACCATTCTGGCTGGCAATTTGGAATCATGCTCAAAGGGCTATAAAAGAATGCCTGCCCTTTGATCCAGCCATACCATTGCTGGGATTGTACCCCAAAGAGATCATAGATAAACAGACTTGTACGAAAATATTTATAGCCGCCCTTTTTGTGGTGGCAAAAAACTGGAAAATGAGGGTATGTCCTTCAATTGGGGAATGGCTAAACAAACTGTGGTATATGCTGGCGATGGAATACTATTGTGCTAAAAGGAATAATAAACTGGAGGAGTTCCAGGCAAACTAGAAAGATCTCCAGGAACTGATGCAGAGTGAAAGGAGCAGAGCCAGGAGAACATTGTACACAGAGACTGATACACTGTGGTAAAACCGAATGTAATGGACTTCTCTACTAGCAACAGTGCAATGATCCAGGACAATTCTGAGGGATTTATGGAAAAGAACACTACCCACATTCAGAGGAAGATCTGCAGGAGAGGAAGCATAGAAGATAAACAATTGCTTGAATGCAAGGGCTGAGGCAGACATGATTGGGGATGTAGACTCAAAACGACCACACCAATGCAACTAAGAACAATTTGGAAATAGGCCCTGAACAAGGACACATGTTACAATCAGTGGAAATGTGCGTCGGCCATGGGTGGGGGGAGAGTAGGGGGGTGAAGGGGAAAGTAGGGGCATAAAGTATGTAAACAGGTTAATAAATGAATATTAATAAATGTTTAAAAAAAAGAAAGAGATTGAGGCATATAGCTCTGATAAAGACGGTACTTAAAACCCACCTGAGTTGATATGTCCATTAAGAAAGGAATTGTAGTGAGAAAAGAAAGCATCCCAGGACAGAATCTAGAAGTATTAACAAAGGTATGCTGAAACCAGCTCTAGAGAACTAACTGAAATTTTCAGTAGAAACATTTTCACCTCAGAAATTGCCAAATGCTACAAATCAGGGCTTGATTTTTTGTTTTATTAGTTGCCTAGACTTAAGAAAGAAATGGAGAAAATGTTAATAAAGCAGATTAAATTAAAAAAAAACTGATGATGAGCATGTATTCCTAAAAATACTGGGAACATCCTTATGAGCAAAGCAATTGCATGTATTCTTCTTTAATAGAATGCCTTTCCATCCTTTCCTTTTCTCTGATAGGAACAGCTAACTTTTACATGGAGGCTGCTCTTTAAAGTCTGGGAAGCTGGTCTTGGACATTATCTGAGCCTCAAAATGAACTTGTGAAGTAATTGCTCAGGGTAGCATTCTCATTTTATAGATGAAGACCCTGAAACAAACTAAAAATAACTTTCCCACAAAAAACTGAGTATCATCACATAAGAAATAGTTATTTAAAGAAATAAAAAACTCAAGTATTCTTAAAGAAAAGACCAGAACTGAATGGAAAATTTGATATACACGAATGAGAAGAAACATAAGATAATATGAAAGGCCAATTATAAATGATTTAATAAGGTCTAAATGTTTACTTCTCATATGGGAAAATGACTTATTTAAATCTTAACAATGATATTGGTGGTTTGAAAAAATATTTGTAGATAGAAGCTTCAAAGTCAATTTGAATATAATAGAATAAACTAAAAAATAAAATTGTATGGGGAGGGATAAATTGGAATAATCACCTCATATAAAAGAGACATGAATAGAAGAAATCTTATAATGAAGAGAAGGAGAGGATGGAGGGATAGTAAGGCTAGTGCCTTACACTCATTGGATCTAGATAAGCAAGGGAATAATTCATACCTATTGAAGGGTAAAATTTTTCTTAACTGATAAAAGAAATAAGAGGACAAGGGACAAAGATTAAAGGAGGGAATCTTAGAAGGTCAAATAGATTAAGAAAAAAGAGGATGTGGGGATAAGGGGAGGAAATGAATTTTTAGAGATCCTTTATATTAACATATAAGAAGATAAGAGAGGGATAAGGGAGGAAATGATAGAAGGGTTAATAGATTAACAAATAGGAGGGCAAGGAAAGAAGAAAAGGGAAGACAATAGAGGTAGGACTGAAGAAAGGGTAGAGATTAGAAAGGTAATGTTTAGAGGAAAAATTATATTTCTGGGAGGGAATAAAATAAAAAGAGAGGCGAAGAAGGAAAAATAGTGAAGAAAAATAGAATGGAGGGAAATTCACAATCAATAATTATAACTTTGAGGTGAGAATGGGATGAATTCACCCATAAAATGGAAATGAGTAGTAGAATTGATTAAAAACCAAAACCCAACAATATGTTGTTCACAAGAAACACATTTCAAAATGAGAAACACCTAGAGTAAAAATAGATGGATGGAGTAAAATATATTATGCTTCAGACCAAAAAAAAAAAAAAAAGACAGGGAGAGCAACAACGATCTGAAGCTAGGTTAAAGCTGAAATAGATCTAATTAAAAGAGATAAACAGGGATATTACATTATGTTACATAGATAATGAAGCATTATCAATATGAAACATATATGCATCAAATGTTATAGCAACCAGTTTTTAAAGGGAAAGCTAAAGGAGTTACAGGTGGAAATAGATAACAATACTGTAATGGTGAGGGGATTTTAAGCCTTCCCCTCTCAGAACTGGATAAATCTAAACAAAAAAAAATAAGAAAGAAGCTAAGAAGATAAGTAAAATCTTATATAAGCTAGAGAAGAGATTTCTAGAGAAAACTGTATGGGGATAGAAAGGAATATACCTTTTTCTTAGCAACACTTTATACTTTTACAAAAATTGACCATACATCAAGATGCAAAAATTTTATAATTAAATGCAGAGAAGCAGAAATATCAAATACATCCTTTCCATATCATAATACAATAAAATTGTATTTAATAAGGGATCATGGAAGCACCAAATGAAGAAAATTTTGGAGACAACAACTTAATCTTAAAGAATGTCATAGAAATAATACATAATTTTTAACGAAAATTGTAATAATGAGACAACATACAAAACTTATGAGATATATGTTTATATTAATAAAATAGAGAAAGAATAGGTCAATAAATTGGGTACACAATTTAAAGATTAGAAAAAGAACAAATTAAAAATCCCCAACTGAATGCTAAATTGGAAATCCTAAAATTTAAAGGTGAGATGAACAAAACTAAATGTAAGAAAACCATTGAATTAGTCAATAAAAATAAGAGCTGGTTTTATAAAAAACCAAAGCTTCAACAAACTAGACAAACTATTGATTCATATGATTAAAAAAGAGAGAGAAGAAAACCAAATCTCTAGCATCAAAAATGAAAAGGGTGAATTTACCTCTTGGGCGATGAAATCAAAGCAATTATCAGGAGTTATTTTGCCCAATTATATAATTTAAGTGAAATGGATGGATACTTGCTAGAATATAAATTGCCCAGAATAACAGAGTGGAAATAAAATATTTAAATAAACCTATTTTATAAAAAGAAATTGAACGGACTATAAAAGGACATCCCACAAAAAAAGCATAAGGACCAGATGAGTTTACAAGTGAATTTTACCAAGCATTTGGAAAAAGAAAAGGTCAAGAATATCAAAGGAAATAATGAACAAAAATGTTAAGGATGGAAGTCTAGCAATACTAGATTTCAAACTATATTATTTTTATTAAAAACCCTTACCTCCCATCTTAGAATAAATACAATGTATTGGTTCCAAGGCAAAAGCTCAGTAAGGGTGAAACAATGGGAATTAAGTGACTTGCCTATGGTCCCACAGTTAGAAAGTGTCTGAGACCAGATTTTCTTACTCTAAGACTGACTCTCAAGCCACTAAGTCACTCAGCTGCCCCCTTCAAAGTATAAGAAACAGAAATTATCAAAACTATCTGGTAATGGATAAGAAATAGAAAAAGTAGATCAGTAAAACAGAACAGACATATAACTAACTTTCATAAAAGATAGTAATCTTGTGCTGGACAAAGTTAAAGTTCCAAGTTTTTGGAATAAGAATTCACTATTTGGTAAAAATTGTTGGGAAAACTGGAAAGCAGCCTGTCAGAAATTAGATATAGACAAATATCTTAAACCATTTGTCAAGATAAGATCAAAATGGATATTTATGACCTAGATATACAAGGAGATATTATAAGTAAATTAGAAGAACAGGGAACATATTACCTATCCTTTATGGATAATAGAGGAATTTACAAATGGGGATAGAAAGCATTGTGAGATGTAAAATGGATAAATATGAATACACTAAATTGGAAAGTTTTGTACAAATAAAACTAATGTAGCCAAGATTAGTAGGAAGATTAGAAGTTGGGAAAAAAGAATTTTATAAACAATGTCTCAAATAGAGGTTTCATATCTAAAATATATAGAGAACTTTGTCAAATATATAAAAAATTTGAATCAGTCTCCAGTTGAGAAGTGGTCAAAAGATCTGGACAGTTTTTGGATGAAGAAGTCAAAGGTATATGAAAAAAATGCTCAAAATAACTATTGATTAGAGAAATGCAAATCCAAACAACTCTGAGATATCCTTTCACACCTATCAGATGGGCTAAAATGATAAAAGGGCAAAATGACAAATGTTTAAGGGGATATGGAAAAATAAAGATATATATTGTTGGTGGAACTGTGAACTGATCCAACCATTTTGGAGAGCAATCTGGAATTATACTCAGAGTTCTAAAACTGCATATGCCTTTTGACCCAGTAATTCTATTATTTTATATTTTTAATTATCACATTTTATATATTAGGTTTATTTTCTAAGGTGATCAAGAAAAAAAGAAAAAATAAATTATATGTTCTAAAATATTTATAGGAGCTCTTTTTGTGGTGACAACAAATTGGAAACCAAAGGGTTGTCCATCAATTGTAGAATGGCTGAACAAGTTGTGATATATTATTGTAATGGAATACTATTATGCCATTAGAAATGACAAACAAGATGATTAAAAAACAAACAAACCTAGAAAGACATATGAAGTGATGCAAAATGAAGTCAGCAGAACCTGGAGAACACTGTATACAGTGACCAATGTATGATGATCAGCTGTGAATGCTGTAAATGACAGACAACTATTATTAACAATGCAAGGATCCAGGACAACTCCAAGGGATTCACGATGAAAAATGATATCCATCTCTATAGAAGGAATAGATAGTTTAAATGCAGATTAAAACATACCATTCTTCTCTTTATTTCCTCCATGAATTTTTCTCTAGTGTAAGCAATATGTACCTTCTTCCACAATATGAAGTATAGGGTAATATGTGTTATATGATAATATATGTACAATCTATATCATATTATCTGGTTCTTGAGAAAGGGTAGAAAGGAGGAGAAAAAAAGAATGAAATACAGATTTTTAGACATAATTATTGTGAGAATTTGTTTCTCTTTGATATTTATTATAATTTATTACTTGTAACAAGTGATATATACTCTATTATTGTTATGCTACATATTATATTGTATATAAAAATTAATGGTAACAAAAAATGCAAAATGTATCCAAAGTAAATAAAAACAATTAAGCAAACAATAATGACCAGGGAAATCAGGAAAGGCTTCTTGTAAGAAATGACACTTGAACCAAGTCTTGTAGAGAACTCTGGATTATAAGAAGAGGAAAATATTTCAGTTTGTGGGGACAATCTGTGCAAAGAAATTGAAGCTGGAGGTGGAAGGGGAATAGTAAATTAGCCAGTTTGGCTGAACATGAGAAATATGTTTAATTTCTAAGGAGAGATTAGAGCCATATTTTGAAGGGCTTTAAGTACCAAAGATAGCAGGGAATCACTGAGTTCATAAGAAAAATAATAACAATTCCTGATTTTTAGGAACACCAATTTAACCATTGTACTGAGGTGGGATTTTAAAAGGACAGAAACAAGAAAAGGGGAAAGTGAGTAATAATCCGGTTGAGAGGTGGTTGTGTTATGAATAGAGAGAAGGGTTGAATGTGTGAGATATACAGAGAGAGAACTGATAAAACTTAGGAACTGCTTAGGGATGGGGCAGTGGGGACTAGAAGAATATTGGTATCCTCAACAGAAACAGAGATGGTCATTATGCAGATGATTCCCAGATCTCTATTTGCAGGCCTATTCTTTGTCCTAAATTCTGGTCTCCATGTCAACAACTGCCTATTGGTCATTTCCAGCTGAATGTCCTGCAGATGTCTCAAACTCAGCACATCCAAAATGTATCCTCTTTATCCTCAAACTCAAACCTCTTCTGAACTTTCCATGTCAAAAGAATCACCAAGGATTTTAATGGCAGTGTTACCATGACTCTTCATTTTCCCCTCACCCCACATATCAAATCATTTGTTGTTCAGTCATTTCAGTCATGTCTAACTCTTAGTGAATCCCATTTGGGCTTGTCTTGGCAAAGATACTATAGTGGTTTGGCATTTCCTACTCCAACTCACTGTATTGATAAGGAAACTGAGGCAAACAGGGTTAAGTGACTTGCCCAAGGTCACACAGCTCCCCTGGCCGATATGCATTTCCACTGGTTTTAACATGTGTCATTAATCAAGACCTATTTCCAAATTGTTGATAGTTGCATTGGTGCGGTACTTTTGATCCCCAATCATTTCCTCATCAACCCATGTATTCAAGCAGTTGATTTTCTTCTGTGTTTCCTCTCCTGCAGTTCTTCCTCTGAATGTGGGTAGCGTTCTTTACCTTACGTCCCTCAGAATTGTCCTGGGTCATTGCATTGCTGCTAGTACAGAAGTCCATTACATTCGATTTTACCACAGTATATCAGTCTCTGTGTACAGTGTTCTTCTGGCTCTGCTCCTTTCGCTCTGCATCAGTTCCTGTAAGTCTTTCCAATTCACATGGAATTCCTCCAGTTTATTATTCCTTTTAGCACAATAGTATTCCATCACCAGCATATACCACAGTTTGTTCAGCCATTCCCCAATTGAAGGACGTACCCTCATTTTCCAGTTTTTTGCCACCACAAAAAGGGCGGCTATAAATATTTTCGTGCAAGTCTGTTTATCTATGATCTCTTTGGGGTACAATCCCAGCAATGGTATGGCTGGATCAAAGGGCAGGCATTCTTTTATAGCCCTTTGAGCATAGTTCCAAATTGCCAGCCAGAATGGTTGGATCAGTTCACAACTCCACCAGCAATGCATTAATGTTCCAATTTGGTCACATCCCCTCCAGCATTCATTACTCTCCCCTTCTTTCATTTTAGCCAATCTGCTAGGTGTGAGGTGATACCTCAGAGTTGTTTTGATTTGCATTTCTCTAATTATTAGAGATTTAGAGCACTTTCTCATGTGCTTATTGATAGTTTTGATTTCTTTATCTGAAAATTGCCTATTCATGTCTCTTGCCCATTTTTCAATTGGGGAATGGCTTGATTTTTTATATAATTGATTTAACTCCTTGTATATTTGAGTAATTAGACCCTTGTCAGAGTTTTTTGTTATAAAGATTTTTCCCCAATTTGTTGTTTCCCTTCTGATCTTGGCTACATTGTTTTGTTTGTACAAAAGCTTTTTAGTTTTATATAATCAAAATAATTTATTTTACCTTTTGTAATTTTCTCTAACTCTTGCTTGGTTTTAAAATCTTTTCTTTCCCAGAGATCTGACAAGTATACTATTCTGTGTTCACTTAACTTATTTATAGTTTCCCTCTTTATATTCAGGTCATTCACCCATTCTGAATTTATCTTAGTGTAAGGTGTGAGATGTTGATCTAAACCTAATCTCTCCCATATTGTTTTCCAAATTTCCCAACAGTTTTTGTCAAATAGTGGATTTTTGTCCCAAAAGTTGGGCTCTTTGGGTTTATCATACACTGTCTTTCTGATGTCATTAACCCCAAGTCTATTCCACTGATCCTCCCTTCTATCTCTTTGGCAATACCATATTGTTTTGATGACTGTTGCTTTATAGTATAGTTTAATATCTGGTACTGCTAGGCCCTCTTCCTTCCCATTTTTTTTTCATCATTTCCCTTGATATTCTTGATCTTTTGTTATTCCAAGTGAAATTTGTTATACTTTTTCCTAATTCAGTGAAAAAGTTTTTTGGTAATTTGATAGGTATGGTGCTAAATAGGTAAATTAATTTGGGTAGAATGCTGATTTTTATTATGTTAGCTTGTCCTACCCATGAGCAATCAATGTTTTTCCAATTGTTTAGATCTAGTTTTAATTGTTTGGAAAGTGTTTTGTAGTTGTTTTCGTATAATTTCTGTGTTTGTTTTGGTAGATAGATTCCTAAGTATTTTATGTTATCTAGGGTGATTTTAAATGGTGTTTCTCTTTCTACCTCTTGCTGCTGTGATGTGTTGGAAATATATAGAAATGCTGATGATTTATGTGCATTTATTTTGTATCCTGCAACCTTGCTAAAGTTGTTGATTATTTCTACAAGCTTCTTAGTTGATTCTCTAGGATTTTTTAAGTAGACCATCATATCATCTGCAAAGAGTGATAGCTTAGTCTCCTCATCACCTTTTTTAATACCTTCAATTTCTTTTTCTTCTCTAATTGCTACTGCTAGTGTTTCTAGTACAATGTTAAATAATGGAGGAGATAATGGACATCCTTGTTTCACTCCTGATCTTATTGGAAAGGCTTCTAATTTATCCCCATTGCATATGATGCTTGTTGATGGTTTTAGGTATATACTGTTTATTGTTTTTAGGAAAGGTCCTTCTATTCCTATACTTTCCAGTGTTTTCAATAGGAATGGATGCTGTATTTTGTCAAAGGCTTTTTCAGCATTTATTGAGATAATCATGTGATTTTTGTTTGTTAGTTTGTTGATATGGTCAATAAGGTGGATGGTTTTCCTAATGTTGAACCATCCTTGCATTCCTGGTATAAATCCCACCTGATCATGGTGGATGATCTTCTTGATTACTTGCTGGAGTCTCTTTCCTAGTATTCTATTTAAGATTTTTGCATCTAAGTTCATTAGGGAGATTGGTCTGTAATTTTCTTTCTCTGTTTTGGTCTACCTGGCTTTGGAATCAGTACCATATTTGTGTTATAAAAGGAATTTGGTAGGACTCCTTCTTTGCTTATTATATCAAATAATTTGTGTAGTATTGGGATTAGTTG